>NC_056745.1:380038433-380242102 GCF_019279795.1 Protopterus annectens
CACAGTCAGCTGAAAACACTCAACCTCGCTGCATGGAAAATTCCTTGACACCACAACATTCCCTACTCTCCAAGGAGGTGCAGGATGTCATTTTGGAGGCCAGAAGACCATCACTAGAAAGCTTACTTCAAAATGGAAGCGGTTTTGCTGTTGGAATGAGAAAAAGGCCAGGACCCTAGAAAATGAACTTGCCTCAGGTTTTACAGTACCTAGCTGAACTGCAACTGGACCTTTCCCAAAATCCCTCAGCCTTCGCGAATTCAAAGGGACTTTATCTCCACCCCCTAGAGTCCGAGTGTAGAAAAGCCCTAAGGTCACCCCCTGAGGATGTCTCCTTTGGAGATATTATGGAGATCCTTCACCAAAGGGGGGGGGGGTCCACCGTAAAACCAACCTCCAACGAGTCCATGTTTCTGGAGGCATTCACCTCAGGACCATCTGCCTCTTGGGTGTCCCCTCCGACTGATCCACTTGTGGAGTTAATAACATCTAGGGCTTGGAAGGAGCCAGACACTGTAGAGCCAAGATCAAAGCATCCGGACAAGGTTTTAATTCCCCCCACAGACAAGTTGCAATGGCACAAGGGGTCCCCTGTAGATGCTATGAAGGTGACAGTGGCCACCAAAAAGGAGGTCGCACCGGAGAGCTCCACGGTCCATCCTCATGACATGAAGTCAAGGACGTTGGATCATTTTGGGAAGCAAGTTTATGCTTCAGTGACCTTCTCCGTGAGGGCGCTGACTATTTGGTGCATTATATTTGACTCCAGAGAGATCTAGTCAAATAAATCATGGAATCTACCCCAGGGTCCATGTCAGCGGACGTCAGGAAGACTTTCAATGCTCAAATGGCCACCCTTAAAGCTGTAGCGAACATGTCCTTGCTTTTGCTGTCCCACGCCATAGAGGGAGCCGCACGTGCAATGGGGACAGGCGTTGCCATCAGGCGTCATGCCTGGCTCTGCTTATGTCATTTCTCAGAGCCCTTCAAAGCATCTTTTACAAATTCCCCTTATGATGTTTCTTCTCTTTTCGGGAAGACAAAGAGACCTTGATCCAGAGCGAGAAGGATGGGAAGACGCTATCTTCCATTGGGATCCACGTCTCTCCACCTCAGAGGTCCTTTTCCAGGAACCAACAAGGCTGGAAGAAGATGTGGTTCCGTAAGTCTCAGGCGTTTTCCCGGAATGCTCAGTTCTCGCCATCCCTCAGAGGCAGAGGGGGATTTGACAAATGCCACCCTAGAGGCAGAGGGGGTCCCAAGAACCTTTCTCGGACATACCTGGGCAGCAGCCTTGAGGGTTTGCCCAACTGTCCATCTCTGGAGGCAGTCAGGGGCCATTTGTCACTGCACCCACTAGCTTGGGAGTCCATTACAACAGATCAGTGGGTGTTGTGAATTATATCCAGAGGATATTTTGTCCTGTTCAAAGAACCTCCCCCATCCAAAAAGCCCTCCAGGATGTTCCACCCATGCAGTGAGAGGAGGCAGCAGTGCAAATAGATGCACTACTATGAAAGTGAGTCATCCAACTGGTCCCCCCAGACCAATCCGGGGTTTATTCCAGGTTCTTTTTAGTCCCAAAGAGGACGGGGGACTTCAGACCAATTTTGAATCTGTCCCAATTGAATCTGTCTGTAACCAAGACAAAATTCCGGATGGTCACGATTTAATCTATCCTGCCCTATCTGCAGGCCAGAGAGTGGATGTGCTCAATTGATCTCCAGGACGTGTACTACCACATCAAGATGGACAGGCACTCCCAGAGGTTCCTTCGCTTCTGGCTGGGAGCCAGTCATTGCCAATTTTGAGCCCTTCTCTTTGGTCTCACCAAAGCCCCCCGGGTGTTCATCAAAGTAATGGCGGTAGTAGTGGCTCACGTGAGGCGTCAGGGCATTCAGGTCTTTCTGTACCTGGACGATTGGCCTTTTACTTCCCCTTCAGAGCATCTACTTTGTCAAGCCAGGGACTCCTTTCTTTGGCTAGCCAACAAGTTGGGCAACACAATCAATATGGACAAATCTGCCTTACTCTTGATTTAGGTGTTAGACTTCATAGGGACATGGCTGAACACAGTACAAATGAGGGTGTTCCTCACATCAGACAGGTTGTGCAGTCTGAGGTTGCACGTCCTACACATTCTTCAGACTCAGTCTCCATCAGCCAAAGCAGTGTTGTGGGCAATAGGTTCTATGGCGGCCCCAATCACTCTTCTTCTTATGGCACATCTCCATATGAGAGTACTACAGTGAACACTGGCTGTTCAGTGGTCTCTGTTAGACCTCCCTTTGTCCTTTCCAGTTAGAATCTCGAAAGCATGCAGGGACTCCCTTTGGTGGTGGATACAGTCTCCGGATCTCTTCAGGGGATGCCCGTTTCAACCTGCCTTGCCCAAGACCACAGTAACCCTGGATGCCTCCCTACTGGGAGGGGGGGCACTGTTTGGAAAGGACAGTCCAAGGCATGTGGTCCCCTTCTGAGACCTATTTGCTTATCAGTGTTCTAGAGATGAGAGCGGTTCTTCTTGCATTGCAGACCCTTCATGCTCCTCTCCCTCTATGAACAATTGCAGTTCAGATGGACAATATGTCAGTGGTTTGGTATATCAACAAATGGGGGAACCAGATCTTATCCCCTGTGTACAGAAGCTATGAGAGTGTGGGAATGGGCGATCACCACCAGCTGTTTTCTGGTGGCAATGCACATTCCGGGACGATCCAACATTCTAGCGGACAGGCTCAGCAGATCTATCCTGATGCCTTATGAGTGGTCTCTGAATCCTTCAGTAGCGGAGTCATCCTTGCTGCGATCTCTTTGCATCTCTTTCCAACGAGAAGTGCAGCAAGTTCTTTGCTCTGAACCCCCTGCCGGGGGGGAACCCCCAGAGACGCTCTTATTCATGTGTGTCTTCCCGGTCTTCTTTATGCATATCCTCCTCTTTTCCCTCATGTCGAAGTTTCTGCAGACGGCTTGAAGGCTGGGGAGCATTGTAATCCTCATCTCCCCATTTTGGCCTCAACAAGTTTGGTTTCCCTTACGCATGTCTCATCTAGTTGTTCCACCATGGACTCTGGATCCAGTTCTGGATTTTATCTCACACCCTTTGGGGATTCCACACCCAGATCTGGACAGTCTGAAGCTCACGGCTTGGCTGCTCCGTTTCCCATGATTATTAGGACTCCCAATTTGTCATCCCCTGTTAAGTCCATCCTAGTGGTGGTTCACAAATCTTCTACCAGGAAAATGTATCGTAGTAAATAGAAACGTTTTTCTATATGGGCTACTCAGCGGTCCTTGGATCCTTTTACACCACCTCTGTCAGCAGTTCTAGATTTTCTGGCTAGCATTTTTCAACAGGGCACTGGTTCTTCTACTGTCAAGGTTCAGCTGGCAGCCATATCTAATTTTCACTTGGGGATTAATATGTCTTCATTGGCTTCCTATAAACTGTGCAAGATCTTTCTTAAAGGTGCTTTTCTTCTTAAACCACCCGTAAAGAATCCTATCTCTCAGTGGGACCTTACCCTGTTGTTGCAGGCATTAGTTTCTCCCCCTTTTGAGCCTGCGGCTTCGGTAGATTTAAAATTTTTGACATATAAAACTGCCTTCCTGGTCACCATTACCTCAGCCAAAAGAATGTCGGAGCGTCAGGTTCTTTCAAAGTGCCCTACATGATTTTCCATAAAGATAGGGTGTCTCTTCACACTAACCCTTCTTTCCTTCCCAAGGTAGTTTCGGAAGCCAATATTAACCAGACTATAAACTTGCTAGTCTTTTTTTCCTAACTACCAAAACAAGGAGGAATATAAATTGCATTTACTCAATGAACATTGACAATTGAGGTTTTACCTTCACAGGAAAAAACCTTTCCACAAGTTTGATCAACTTTTTGTGTCTTATGCCAAGCCCTTTTTTAGTAAACCAGTCTCAAAAGTGACAGTTGCTTGCTGAATTTCACAATGCATTGGCCGAGCTTACTCAGAGAGGGGTCTGCCTCTACCAGGAAAAGTGAAGTCTCATTCGACCCGATCTATGGCTACATCAGCGACCTTTTGGTCTAGAGTATCTTTGGATGACATTGGTTCAGCTGCCACTTGGGCTTCCTCTCACACCTTTATCTCGCATTACAAATTAGACATTGTCTCTAGGAGTAGAGCATCCTTTGGCTCTGCGGTGCTCTGGAACATCCTTCCATGAGGGCCACCCAAGAACTAGGTAGCTGGGGACTCTGTCCCACAGGTCGATGAGCAAATGAAGTAAACTACTTCAGATAAAGAAGTTATGTATTCACCATAACATTCCATCTGAGTAGTTCTACTTCATTTGTCTTCAACTGTCCATCCCTCCCTCCTTCCCCCTGACCTTATCTTCAGGATATGATATATTTTTCAGATTTTTACTTTTGGGATCCTTGCTTTTGCCTAGGCTTAGGTTGGGTCTGTTGGTTATTCTGGTAGATAAGGTGTTATTTGGTCGGGTGTCTGTTCCTATTAGGCAGCAAACTTGATCTGAAGAGAGAAGGGAGACAGGGAGGCATTATGGGTAAGGGGAGGTGCTTGGAGCCCAGAGCCATAGCTGGAAAATGCGGCCATGTTGGATCCAATAACTTATTTTTTTGTGATGTTATGAATTAGTGCCATGTGTTTCAGGGAGAGTAGGGCAGTACATGTGCTAGCATAGCTAGCTGGTGTTTTGTAAAGAATTTTTATGTTATTTGACTGTCACAATGATTTGTACAGATGTTTGAGTATATATTTGTAAAGTTACTTATGTTAAAAATGCATCAGTGGTAGGTCCTGCTGGACAGAAAGAATGTATGAATGTGTATTAGGTTGTATTGCTGTAACTGATCAAAGGTATATGTTTTATCAGAGAACCCTGGAAGGGTGAAACGTTTGAAGTTATGTTATAGCTTTCAGGTGCTGCCACAGATCTTAGCAAAGCTCAGTGTGTGTATTGTACCAGAGTCAGGTGACCAGAGGTAATGTCATCCTCTAACCAGCCTCTGTTTTCTTTGGAACCCTCAGAGCAGCACATTAGAATCTAACAGGATATATATCTCACACATCCACACAGACATAGAGAGACATCATTTGGCTTTTGCTGTGGTAAGACATTCAGCACACATCATCTTGCCTTGCTTTAGTAAGTAGTCAGGAAACAGTAATTCTTTAGTTAGTCAGGGATATTTATTGAGAATAGTTTAGTATTGTTTTCTGCATCTGTGAGGAATGATCCAACTGTATTATTTTTTATATCTCTGTTGTTTATTGTATTCAGTATTCTTCTTTCTCTCTTATTATTTATTATTAAATATTTTAATACCTTTTATTGTGGCTGTCTTTTAGAGAATGCTTTTAACATCTTGAGAGTATGTATGCTTGTTTTAGCGACACTGTGGCTGTTCCTAAAAGCCTTGCTGCTTTGGTCAAACCCTACCATTTGTATTCGTATTAATTGTATACAGTATAATTGGGTACCCTTTGTAAGAGCCTCAGGGTAGCTGACTAGAGGCAGCATGATTACCTCAGAGTCTAGGCAGAAAGGGACCACAGCTAGTAAACCTGTGCCAGCTTTTCCCAGGTATGTATGTGTGTGTGAAACCCAAATGTCCAAGTGTGTGTGTTAGTGTCTGGGAACAGGGACACACAGCTCTGAAGTAGTCAGGGTGGAGGTTTGTGTGGGTATGGAGCGAGAAAGAGAGTCCAGACCCAGGTCTGGAGCATGCTCCCTGTGTGCTATTAAGGGAAATTGTGCTTGGTGCAGGGAGCAGCATCTAAAAATACCTTGTGAATCCATCTTTGCTCTTAGTGACCATCCCTCACCAGAATCAGTGGTGAGGATTGAGTCTCCTTGATTGCTGGCTTGGAGTAGGGACCCATCACAGTTTTATCCTGCTGTTATTTTGTATTGCTGTGTTTTGTTTTATGTTATTAACCAATTTATAGCCAAGTTTCATAATAAGCATATAAATAAAATGGAAGTTGTGAAGTTTCACGCCAGACATCTCTTTGACACTTAAATATGTAGATAGTGCAGGTAGGGCATTATGTACTGGTTTAGCCCTCCACTGTCATACTTATTTGTGCCTTACTGAACTTGCTGAGGATTTTAATGCATATTTCCTTACTGATCCCTTTGAAGGACCCACTTGATTTGTTTAAGTGTTTAAGGAAAAGATTGACAAAATGGAAAAGGACAGCAAAACCCTTAACAGCTTTTCATGTAAATTCCAAATTTTGCAAATACCTTTTTCAAGAATATAGAAGACGTGTTACTAGTTATGGTTCTGGCATGGCTAACAGCAGCAGAATTGCCTGATTTCTGGTACGAACCAGTGAGCCCATGGGAACTTCCAGAATGAATACCACCACAAATGCATGAATAATTAATAGCAGGGGATACTGTGGTCCTCCTGTAGGAGTCTGCTGTCTGATCCATGTGACAATGACTGAATTTCCCGCTTTGTAGGAAGCTAGTGTTATCTGTCTCTCTCCTCATGTACATCACTGACCATCACACAGGGCAACTATAGGCAATAATATCCAAAAGTTATACCGTACCTTTCTACACTCTTTCCTAGCCCCACTCTCTTCTATTGCCAAGTGTTATGCTTCATACTAAGAATGTGATAAGAAAAGGGGTGTTAAACTTCATCAGCAGAAGAGCCATCTAAGAAGTCTCAGAACACCAGAGAAGAACCACTGGAACAAAAGCTCTTTTTAGCAAGACTTCTAATACTTGTAATTCTATAATTTAAAACACATTAAAAGTCAAGTAAGACTTGGCTTTTATTATTTTTTGGAAGGAAGCTAGCACCTAAGCTAAAAGTCTTCAAGGTTACAAAATATTTTACATACTAAAACCAAGTTTATATGCAGTTATGTAGCATTACTCAAGCAATCAATGCTTGCATTTTAATTTAGAGTTGAGAATTGACATTCAAGTAAGACAGACAAATAATGATATGCGCATTTACATTACAAGCTGAAGAAATGCAACAGAGATAGAGAGGTGATGAGGCTCCCTAATTCAAAGCAGACCATTTTATTCCTAAAACTGAATAAAATAGAAGGAACTAATCTTCACAGTGAGCCTTGCAGAAACTCTTCCCTTCAGGAGGAGTAATACATATTTAGCTTTAAAAAAAGTCTTATTTATTCTGTGATGGACGATCGTCCTTGTTTTTACACCTTAATGGTCTTGCATATGATTTCTCCTTGTTATAAGGTTTTCTTGGAAAAGAGAAGTCAGAAATGTCATGGGGGTTGTTTTTCCTTGATTGGTGGTTTGACGTTTACCCCATTTGTATAGAAATGAGGGTGGACCAACGGTTTTGATTCTTTCTGATCCTCACCTTCCCAAATTATAACAGATGCATTTACATGGTGGGTTTAAACTTAAAGATTTTAAAATTACAGGTGTACTAACATTAAGAAAGCTAAACCATTAAATGTAGTTAGGCTCACAGGCTCATAGTTACACTCTAAGCTAACGACCACCAGGGCCTGTATAACCCTAGCTGTGCAATCCATCCAAACCCTATGTATCATGGGCATTATTAGGAGGGGGGGTGTTACTTAGGAAGTTTCTAGAGGTTATTTGGGGGGGTATGTTAGTTTGGGTATTATTGTCTGCCTCTGTCTTGCAGAAACACGAGAGCCAGACCTGGGGTAAATTTCTGATTACCATCCATTGATCATGGTTACCCTAAAATAGGGTTAGGGATGGACTCTTGTTCATGTGGATGGGCAGCCTGTTCCAGAGCGTGGGTATCCTCTGAGACACATATCTGTCTTGTCAACATGTCTTATTTGTGTCACACACAAGTGTTCTGATGGTGTTTGTTTTGTGGATGTGTAGAAAGTCCATCAGAGCTGGATCCAAGGATGCCTTGTATGCTAGGCATAGATCGCCTTTCAGAAACCTGTAGGAGAAAGATTATAGAGATAGGGCTTTAAGGCGATCTGGATAGGACAAATTGTTTATTCCCTGGATTCTCCTGGTAAGGAACATTTGTGAGTGTTCAAACTATTTGCATGTACTTAGGTACATGCCAAAGGAGGCATTATTCTCAATGATGGGTATGATAAGGGCTGAATAAAGTGGCAGTATGACTTTCTTGGACCTGGATGTCAAGCCCTTACTTATAAGTTGGGCAACACAGAATGGTTTTCTTGCTTCCTTGGCCACATGTTGGTCAAAGGCCAGATTACTGTTTTCATATATGTTCCCAGATCCCTGACTACTGGGTCAACTCTTAGGGGTGTCTTATCAATGGAGTAATTAGTATGGGTGGAAGTTTTCCCAAAAGGCACTGTAATGCATTTCTCGGCATTGAATTTTAGTCCATCACTTTGGAACCAATCATTTGTCTCTGTTAGACTCTCTTGTGAGATGTTTGTGTCATGGGGGGATACTATGATAGCTTCCAATTTGCTGTCATCTGTGAACTTACTCAGCCAATGGCCCTTGACTTTAGCCTTTACCTCCAAGAAGTTTGGAGCAGTCCCAGCACAGAGCCTTGAGGTACCCACTGGTGACCAGTCTCTTAGTGGAGGTGGCATCACGAATCCTGACTTCCTGGGTCCCATCTGTGAGCCATCTGATAATCCAGAAAGTTATGTATGGGTTTATACCCAGTTTAATGAGTTTGTCAACTATACCTGAGTGGGGTATTGTATCAAACAGCTTAGCCAGGTTCAGGTTTTTAGTATGGGATCTATGTTCAGTCATCGAATGAAAAAGCATCAAATGGCATGTCTCATCGAACATGCTGTTCATCGAGCCATTCGAGTAGGATCGCATTGTGGTTTTGATTGAAGAATTTGCCCTTTGCCCACCGTAATGCAATGTCAGAGTTGGTATATATAATTAGTGAGGTATCCACATGAGGAGTTTCACTGAACGACATTTTCACTGTAATAACATTCTACAATTTTTCTATTCAATGGCTGAACATAAACCTGGCAGTATGCAGTGTTTTCCCCTCATCCATTTCCTTGGTGACTTTTTCAAAGACGTCCACTAGATTTAGAAGGCATGATCTTCCCTTGATAAAGCCATCCTGAATTTGGTTGAGTGCCTGAAGGTTACCTGTGTGTTTGTTGATCATTTCCATGATACTTTGTTCCATGACTTTGCATATTAGACTAGTCAGACTAATAGGTCTGTAGTTTGCAGGGGTCAGTTGATGGTCCACCCTTATGAAGTGGGATAACTGTTGCAGTCCTGTTTTGAGGCTGTAGACAAAAAGTGATTCAAGTGGTCCTGCTAGGTCATGTTTTCAGCTATTTAGGAGGCATCCTGGGATATTGTTGAAGCTAATTGAAGCTATATTTCAGGCCTTAGTGAGCATCGTCAAGATCTGCTCCCTGCTAATACCTGAGGGTTATGTTAGTTGGTATTTCATAGAGAGAGCGAGAGAGATGGGGGGAGTGGGGTACATTTTGAGCTGAATATGTCAGCCAACAAATTCAGCATGTTGCTCTGCTCATTGAAGTTGAGACGATTGACCACCAGTTTGGCACACTGATGTGTGCTGCCTTTGAGGTTTTTGACACAACTGTAGAAGGCTTTGTGGTCATCTTTAGCCTGTGAGGCTGTCTTGACATCATAATTGGCCTTAATTAGTCATCTTAGTTTCAGTTTAATTAGAGAGTGCATTTCATTATGAGTGTTTCCTTTTTTTATATACCCTAATAAGGTTAGGATTCCACAAATGTGGTTTGTTTTTAGAGTTTGTTTTGGATATAATTCTAGTAGGTACAGCAACTTTGATACAGCCATTTACATGATTGTACCGGGTCTCTGTGAACAATTCCAAATAGACTGTTGTGAAAGAGCATTGAATTTTGATAAATTATCACTTTATAGGGTGCAATTTGTTTTGAAATAGTTCCTGTTACAGGGTTTGCTGGGGTTACTAAGTTGATTTTTATTTTGTGAAGACAGTTTGTGGTCTGATCTCACCAATGAGAACATGACACTGGGGGAGGTGTGCATTGCTCTCTCCCATTTTACATGTACCAGGTTCAGTGTATTTGAAGCTCTGATGGGTGTGCCGAGTATCTGGTAAAGGGTATTTGTGTTAATAAAGTCCAGGAATCTTTGTTCCTGTGAATATGAGGCAGTGTGTGGTTCCTAGTCTATAGAGGGGTAAAGTCTCCCATGAATAGGGTATTTGGAGTAATGGTGAGTGTCTGCAGCAATTCTAGGTATGTACTATTGGAGTCTAGGGACATAGAGGGATTGGTAGGATAAAATGTTGAACTTTGTCTATGGTGATTTGCACATGGATAAATTCCAGGTCATCACATGTTTAACCAGCGTAGAGTTATGCTTGCTGTTAATATATATTGAGGCTCTTCCACCTTTTGCCCTGTTTGTGCAGCTGATGGTTTAAATGTGTGGAAGGCATTGAAGCCTTGCACTGCCAATGTACTTTGGGAGGCTTTAAACAATGTCTTGATAACGATACAGATGCCTGTATTCTCTAGAGTGAGGAGAGCTTGTAAGGTGTGGAGTTTCTTGTTTAGGCTCATAACATTGAGCAGTAACACCTTTGGGTTTCCGTTGGTTTTATTTACTATTTTGGTAGGTTTGTCAATTTGGCATTGCCTAACAAAGGCTGTAAAGGGTAAATAAAGTTTTAGCCAATATTCAGAAGCCAAAGGAAGACCGGTGCAGACCATTCTTTGCAAAGTAATATGGTCTTTTAACCATGTCCTCCCATGCTGACAAATATTGAATTCCCCTGGAAAGATACCAGAAACTAAGTCAGTTATTGAAGTCAGTCATGTTTTGTTTATACTGTGGCATCATCCTTTGTGAAGGTAATATGCTGTTCAGTGCAAGACACATACCTGCCTGAGACACATATTCAGAGGGATCAACAATGTCACTCTTCTTATAGTCCAGGGAGGTGTATTTTAGGAAATTAACACCCACATAATCTGTGATAGAATCATACTGGTATCTGTGTTGTAGTGACATGATTACATGAGTAACTTGGGGGATCATGGCTCTAGATAAACAACTGTTATCTTCTCGTTATTCATTGTGTGTCGTGGAGCATGTGTGTGTCATACAGTGGAGTCCCCTATGACAAGAATCCTGGCTAAAATATTAGCTTGCTTTGTGGGCTTTGCTGTTAGGGTTCCATTAGGTGTAGGAGTATCTGTGGTATTGGCTGTTGCTTTTGGTGAGTGCTTTAGAGATTTCTGAGGATAAGTGGTACCGTTTATAGGCTTATGAGTTATTTGAGGTTTGGGAAGATTGCTTTTTAGTGCCTCAGTACAGGTTGGTGTATGTGTATGGTGGATGTAGTGCACGTGTGTTCTACACAACCTTGTTTGTATGCAAGAATTTTGCTTACAGTGAAATTGTGTATGTGCATCTCTCATATACTGTTTTGTTTTTTTAAGGATTAAATGATTATCTGTGAACATGACACAATTGCTGCATTGTCTCAGGATGCCCATATCTATCAAGCTGGCTATGATGACATTTGGAAGTTGCATATCCATATTGTATGGAGCTGTATTTGTGTGGGCTACTGTAGGTCATGGACTAGGTTGTACAGAGGTCTCCTTGTGTAGTGTCTGGGTTGGCACTACAGTAGGTTAGATTGTGCTAAGATTTGATAGTAGTGCTGATTAATGTGCAAACTAGTTGCTATGAGCTTGTCTGTGCACAGTGGCTTTGTTTTAGCCCCCTTAAGTTACAAGTTTCAGTAATAGGGGAAGTTTTATTGATAAAATTTACTTTCTGTTTGTGTCTGTGCAGGGCACTGCTAACCTCTTGATTTAATAACACCAAGAAAGATTGCTTGCAAGTATGATGCTGAAACAAAATGTAAACTACATTGACAAGGCAATTTTATGTATTAGTGACCTTTAGAATGATTTAAAGGAAAAATAAACAAGTAAAGCAAAAATAAAGCAGTAGCAACCTAAACAGTTAATCGAAGTACAAAACAATAAAATAAATCTCTTATCTACCAGGATGGAGAAAGATTAATTCAGGACCCCCTTCAGAGTATTGCTAGGGTGCCAAGCAGATGGGAGCTCTGGAAAATGAGCAAGAGACAATTTGTAATAAGGAAGGTTTACTCAAGTGCAATATTGGTTTTCTCGGTGGGCACTTAGTGTTATGGATATATGGAAAGCAGTGGGTGGGAAATATTTAAATAAGTTATACAAGAGACAACAGGAATGAAAGAGAGGAGGGAGGGACTTTGGAAGTCAGATTACCTTAAGGAGAGAAAGCCAGAGGCACAACCTTTTAAAACCACAACAAGACAATGGTGGGAGGGTTGGAAAATGAAAACATTAACTGGATCTCAAGTCCTGTGGTTAGAATTTCAGAAACTTTTAGCTTAACACCTCAGTGGGTGGTGGGGCAGACTCAAAGAACTAGCAAAAACAATACAAAGTAAACAGAAAGACTGTAGTGTGACCATATACAGATATATACAGCTATAAAAAGTACTGAAACACAAATCCTGGAGCAGAATTCACAGTTCTGCCATTACTGCAATTGTACCACAGACTAAGGCCTTAAACCACATAGAAATGTACCAGTAACACTGTTGTAAATGGCTAAATGAGACTCAGTTTTGGCAGCAGATCTCAGTCTTGCCACAGCTGTGAAAGGAGCTACAAAATTGTCCAGACTGGGTTCAAAATACAAAAAAAAAGCTACCTTATGAAAATAGAAGTGCAGTACAATGTATAAACAATGCTAAGATCTTGCAGTACTACACAATCTTCACACAACTATAAATGAGACTACAAGACTAAGGTCCCGGAGTAAACTAAACAATGCAAACAGATAAATAGACAAGAAGTAGAGAAATACAAAAAAATATCAATTTCCTTTTGGTGAAAAGCTTATATCTTACACCTCTGAGAGTCTTGAACAAGTGACCCTGGAAGGATATAGCTCTGTGGTAAAATATATCAAACTTGCTAGACATGGATCCAATCAGTTAAAACCAGTAGCAGAGTTCAATTCTTATGGTTAGAATTTCAAAAGCTTGAAGTTTTTAATAAAGCCCCTAATGTCCTTTAAGTTTAAGCATGGAATTACTCTCCAGAGGTCTTTTATGAGCTGCTAATGATAAACATTTGTTGCAGTTGAAGCATTTACACATAAAAGGAATTTGGCTACCCTTAAACTGAGGCATAAAAAGGGCTCTGATTATTCTATTCTGCAGTCTAAATACAGGGAAAATATGGTTCTGGGAAATTATGAGATATATATTTTTAAATGTTTTTTTTAACTCTATTTTTTATTAAACAAAATATTAAACAAAAGGTATCTGCTTAAGCAACCTTTGTGAAAGCATTTCTCAAATGTTTTTGAATTCATAGGTTCATAGGTAGGTACTAGGCTATTGGGCCTAGGGCCTGTACAAGCCTAACCGTAAAGATTCCCTGACTTTTGCTAGCCAAAAATTATTTTTCAGTGCCCCTGTCAAGCAGAGCCACTGAAGTTATCCCTGGGGTGAATTTCCTATCTCCCATCCAGTCATCAAGATTTTTCTTAAAGAGGTGCTCTGCTTGACATGAATGGGCAGTGTGTTCCAAAGTATGGGGAGTCTCTGTGACAGGAACCTATCCCTCCTGCATGTTTTGTTTATTGTGGTAACAAGGTTTAGGTCCCTTGAATATGTGGCTCGGAGGGATTGGTGAGTGCTTTAGAGATTTCTGAGGATAAGTGGTACCGTTTATAGGCTTAGGAGTTATTTGAGGTTTGGGAAGATTGCATGTCCAACAGCTCTGGGTTTGTATGTTAGGCAGAGATTGCCTCTGAGTAGGCGATATGCAACGGAGTAGAGATGGAGTTTTTTGAGACGGTCTGCATAGGGCATCTGTTTGAGGCCAGTGATCCTCTTTGTGAGGTATTTCTGTGGTCATTCCAGTTGTTGTAAATGTCTTGTGTGGTACATAAAAAAGGGGAGTTGTACTCTATAATAGGTCTAATGAGGGATTAGTAGAGAAGAACAATGACTTCCTTTTTTCTGGATGAGAAACCTTTTGTGATGAGGTGTGCCACGTAGAAGGATTTCCTGACTACTGTGGCAATGTGGTTATCGAATGAGAGACTACTCTGTCCACCTGTGTCCCTAGGTCTGTTATCACACTTTCATTGTTAAGTGGACTACCACCTATGTGGTAGTTCCTGGGCACAGGGTTTTTCCCAAAGGGGATGACACTGCATTTTTTTGGCATTGAGCTTGAGGCCATGGTTATGACACCAGGCATCTATCTCAGTGGGCTCTTTTGTAGAATGTCCACATCATTTGGGGATTCAGTAATGGCTCCCAGTTTGCAGTCTGTTAACTTTGTTAGCCATAGACCCTCTGTGTTGGCCTGAACTTCAGAGAAGTAGATGCCGAGCAGGAGTGGACCCTGCACTGAACTCTGTGGTACTCCACTTGTAACTGGTCTGTAGTCTGATTTGGAGTCAGCTACTTTCACGGTGCGGGTTCTGTCAGTGAGCCAGTTGGCAACCCATCACGTGACATAGGGATTTATGCCCAGTTTAGTGAGTTTATCTATGATACCAGAGTGGGGGATGGTGTCAAAGTCTTCTGCGAGGTCTAAATAGGCTGTGTGAACCACTGTACCCTCGTCCACGGCTCTGGTAACTGTTTTAAAGAAGTCAGTCAGGTTTAGGAGACACGATCTGCCTTTCACAAACTCAAACTGGGTATGGTAAAAAGTCTGAAGGTTACCTATGTCTTTGTAAGTTCCATGATGATACATTCCATGGCTTTGCAGATCAGGCTCGTCAGGCTGATGGGGTGGTAGTTCCCGGGGTCCATGGTGGAGCCCCCATGTGGAGTTGGATAACTGTAGCTGTGTGCCATTCAGTAGGCACAAAGCCTGAAGTGAGGCTATGATTGAACATGGTACTTAGGTGGGGTGCCAGTTTGTTTTGTAGTTCATGCAGTATACAGCCCAGAATGTTGTCTGGTCCCATGGATGCTGTATTCTTGGCTTTGGAGAGTGCAGTTTTTACCTGTGCAGCCATGATTACCGGGACTTGGTATACTTCTGGTATTAAGATGGGCCCTTTAGGGGGTGAGAGGGGGGTGAAGTTTGCACTGAACCTATCTGTCAGGATGTTGGCAATATCAGTTGATTCTGTATATTTAGTGCCATTGTGCTGTAACTTAGAGCAGGTCTGAGTGTTGCCATTGAGATTCTTGACATAACTATAGAATGCCTTGTGGTTGTCTTTAGAATCTGTGAAGATTTTGTTTTCGTAAACAGCTTTGAATGATCTTATGAAGGATCTCAGCTTCTTACTGAGGCTGACAAGAGAGTTTTTCCAATTTTGGGATTTTACTCTTTTTGCAACAGTTTCTTCCTTTTGTTGTAGAGTTTGTTTATGGCAGGGGCCCACCAGATTGGCTTCCTTTTTTTGGAGGAAAGCATATTGTTTCTATTTGGGATGGCATGGTCCATGCACTCATGTATGTGTTCATACAGTGCATTGGTGTAAGGTTCAGCAGTCATACTTCTACGTTCCGTCTGCATGGGTGTCGTGAAGTGTGCTACTTCTGTCATGAGAAGTATGAAGTTGGCATTGGAGAAGTTTTTTACGGTGGTTACCTTAATGGCAGGTGGGGGCGTGATGAGGACGTCTAGGGTGATTAGCTTATGGTCAGATCTGTCCAAAGAGGAGCTGACCTCTGGTGTGGAGCATCAGTTGCCCATGTTGGTAATGACCAGGTCCAGGATATTGGTGCCACCGGTGGGGGTATGGATAAGTTGATCTAAGGCGTTGGAATTTATGAATTCCAAAAATTGTTGGGCAAATGTGTTGGTACATGAGTAGTTTTCCCAGTTAATGGCAGGGTAGTTGAAGTCACCCAGTATTAGGGTATTTGGTTGTACCATAATACTTTCCAGTATGTTAAGAAAAGTGGAGTGGGAATCATGAGGCATGGTGGGGGATCTGTAGCAAGCTACAATTTGGATTGCAGTCTTACCTAGTGTTAGTTGCACCTGGAGAATCTCGGATGCATTATGTTGGGCAACTAGCCTGGAGGTGTAGATATCCTTGGTGAATATGGACATGCCTCCGCCTTTAGTGTGTCATTCCAGGTTGAGTGGCCGAAAGGTGTGGTATGAATTGTAGCCTGGTCTTGCAGGGGTGCTCCCTGGAATCTTGAACCAGGTCTCTGTCACTGCACAGATGTCGATGTTCTCCATTTTGTAGAGTACCTCGAGTGAGTGCATTTTGAGGTTTAGACTTCTAGCATTGAGTAGCATTACCCTCAGTTTTTGCTCGCTTGTACCTGTTATGGTGGTAATTTTATTATTTGAACCTTGCCTAAAAAAGGCACTATAGGGGTGGCAAGTGCCTTTGCCAGTATGCAGAATCTCAGGGGCGACAGGTGCAGGCCATCTCTGGCAAAGCATTGTGGTCTGCCAATCATGTCATTCCAGGCAGACAGATACTGAATCCCTTTCAAATGACACCAGAAGCTTAGCCAATTGTTGAAGTCAGTCATTTTGTCCTTGTACTGTGGTATCATTCTGGGCGATGACAGGATGATACTCAGGGCTAGGGTCATAACTGCCTGGGCTACAAGATCCGAAAGCTCCTCCATGTCTCTTTTCATGTAGTCCAGGCAGGTACATCTCAGGTCATTCACTCCAACATGGACAATGACAGAATCGTATTTGTACTTATTGTGGAGTGACTGGACTCCATGCATTATGTGGCGGATCCTGGCACCCGACAGGAAGCTGACTGTAATTTTCTCCTTGTTTAGCCTGGTGAGTGGGACATCAGTGTGTCTGACTATAGAGTCACCTATGACTAGTGTGCTGGTACGGTGTTTTGCCTTAGGGGCTTAGGTTGAGTGGCACACTGGTTTTGTGAGCTATGTGTCGCTTGGGTTGTGTTGAGGGGTGGTGGTTGTTTGCATTTCAGCTTCGGAGGTCTCTGTTGCTTGGGCAGATTTTTATTAAGAACCTCCGCGAATTTAGGTGTGTGCTTTGTGTTACTGTGTGTGAGATTTGGTGGTGTAGGTTTTGAAGGACTATGTATTGAGCATGGTGTGGTATGGCTGTTTACCTTCTCCTCTTGACTGACTAGTCCAGTCTTTGCTGGAGAGAGCTTAGCTTCCAGCTTGGCTTTATAAGTGCATCTCTCACAGGTTGTAGTGTTGGGTGGTAGGAGGAGAGGGTTGTCAGTGTACATGTAGCAATTGCTACATTGCCCTAAGATGCCCAGATTCACCAGGTGGAAAGGAGAAAACACCGGGAGCTTGACCCTTAGACATGCCTGGATAGGTGCTTGTTTATTTAAGTACTAGAACTGTTTTTCTCTTTACGTAGAAAGGAAAGTTGAGTGCTGTAGAAATTTAATAAATATCTAGTGCTTACAATAAGTTCTAAGCAAGTGTTGAGCTCAAAGAATCAGGTTTGAGTGCTAAAACTGGAAAACTGGCTAGTTCTAAGGGAAAATTTGAAGAGCAGACTTTCTGGCACCGGTAATAGTTTAAGCCTAGCTAAGCGGCACTGCGTGGAGCACAAACCCGTGCAAACATGGCTTTTTAAGCCAGAAAGTTGAAAGGCATAGAAAGCAGTCCCAACTGGCCAATGAGGTACAATTCCTGAATTGAAAACCACTCCTCTAGTGACAGATAGCAGCTCAATGCTTACCACTCCCACTGATCAGCAGAAAGACTTCCCTCTACCACAGCAAGGTCTGGACAACTCAGAAACACAAAATAAAGTCCTGAAACCAGCATTTTTTTTAAGGTTAAATTAGGCAGAAAAATGCAGTTTAACAGTAAATAAGCACAGAAAAGGATATCACACTTCAGTGTATAGCCTACAACAGTAAATGCAGTTTAAACTTTGAATTTAAGCAAAAACAAGTGCACAAACTCTTAAACGATTTAAAAAACCGTAGAAATAGTAGCAAGACTACTTTAAAATGACTTATAGAAGCTAAATTAAGTGCAAACCCGCCAAACATGAGTTTTTAAGCCAGAAAGTTGAAAGGGATAGAAAGCAGCCCTAAACAGCCAATGAGATGCAATTCCTGAGCTGGAAACTACTCCTTTAGCAACAGATAGGCAGCTCAGTGCTTACCACTCCCACTGATAAGCAGAAAGACTTCCCTCTACCAACGTCTGGACAACTCAGAAACACAAAATAATGTCCTGAAACCAGCAAATCTGGGATCTGAACTATTCTAGTATAGTTTTTTGCTGTAGTTACTCCCTGTTATTGTATATTAGTGTTATAAAGTAGAGTGAACAATAATCCTAACCTACCATGTAAATGCATCTGTTACAATCTGGCAAGGGGAGGATCAGAAATTACCCAAAACTATTGGTCCACCCAGATTTCTACACAAGTGGGACATATTTCAAATACATATAGGTTCATAGGTGTGTACTAGGCCAATGGACCTGGAGCCTTTACAAGCCTAGCCCATAGACATGCCCTGGCATCATGCCGCCGTTAGTTCCTGGTGCCTCTATCACGCAGAGCTACTGGAGTGATCCCCGGGGTGAACTTTCTATTTCCCATCCAGTCATCAAGATTTCTCTTGAAAAGGGCCAGTGAGGTGCTCTGCTTGACATGTATGGGAAGTTTATTCCAGAGCATGGGCAGTCTCTGGGTTATGAACCTGTCCCTCCAGCATGTTGTGTTGATTGTAGTAATGTGGTTGAGGTCCCTGGAGCATGTGGTGTGGAGGGATTTATTTAGGCATAACATTTCTAACAGGGCTGGGTCAGACATGGCTTTGTAAGTCAAGCAGAGATTGCCTCTTAATAGACGATATGAGACAAAGAAAAGCTGGAGTTTTTTTTAGTCTATCCATGTAGGCCATGTGTTTAAGGCATAGGATCCTCTTCGTGAGGTATTTTTGTGACCTTTCCAGCTGTTGCAGGTGTTTAGTGAGGTATATACCAAATGGGGCATTATACTCGATGACTGTCTTAATGAGGGAAGAGTAGTGAGAGATGATGTCCTCTTTCTTCCTGGATGCAAAGCCCTTGGTAATGAGATGTGCCACATAGAAGTACTTTCTGACCACAGTGGCAATGTGGTGGTCGAAGGAGAGGTTTCTGTCAACCTGTGTCCCCAGAGCTCTTATAATGCCTTCAGTGTTCAATGGGCTACCATCAATGTGGTAATTAGTGGGAACTGAGTTTTTCCCAAAGGGAATGACAACGCATTTTCTGGCATTAAGCTTAAGGCCATGGTTTTGACACCAGTCGTTGGTCTGCGTAAGGCCTTTCTGTAGGATGTCTACATCACTTGGGGAGTTAATAATGGCTCCCAGCATGCAATTGTCAGCGAACTTGGTCAGCCAGTGTCCCTTCATGCTGGCCTGGACTTCTAAGAAGTAGATGCCAAACAGGAGAGACCCAGGACCGATCCCTTTGGGACTCCACTCGTGACTGGTCGGCAATCTGACTTGGAGTCTGCTACTTTCACACTGGAGTCTGCTACTTTCACACTGTGGGTTTTATCTGTGAGCCAATTTGCAACCCACCTAGTGATATAGGGGTTGATGCCTAGTTTGGTGATTCTATCAGTAATTCCTGAGTGGGGAATGGTATCAAAGGCCGTGGCCAGATCGAGGTAGGCTGTATGGACTGCCTTGCCCTCATCCACAGCTCTGGTGACTGACTCAAAGAAGTCAACCAGGTTGAGCAGGCATGGTCTGCCCTTCACAAAACCAAATTGCGTGGGATCTAGAGTTTGGAGATTCCCTATATCCTTGTTAATTAGGTCCATGATGATGCGTTCCATAGCCTTACATGTAAGACTCGTCAGGCTAATGGGGCAATATTTCCCAGGGTCTGTAGTCACCCCCCCCCTCACTTTATGGTAAGGGATGACTGTAGCAGTGCACCATTCTGTAGGGACAAAGCCTGAGGTGAGGCTGTCATTGAAAGAGTATAGAAGTGTGGTTCCAGTTCACTTTGTAGTCCGTGTAGAACACAGCCGAGGATATTGTTGGGTCCCATGGAAGCTGTATTCTTGGCCTTGGACAGTGCAGCTTTAACCTGTGTGCCTGGCCTTCTTCCGTTATTGTGATTGGTCCTTTAGAGGGAGAGAGGGGTAAAGTTGGCACTGAATATGTCGGCCAGTATGTTGGCAATATCTGTTGGCTCAGTATAGGAGGTACCATTGTGCAGTAACTCAGAGCAAACCTGGATATTGCCTTCTACAGTTATTTCAAGAATATTCTTGAAGTAACTGTAGAAGGCTTTGTGGTTGTTTTTAGTGTCTGCTGCAATTCTGTCTTCATAGCTAGCTTTAGAGGTTTTGATGAGGGATCTCAACTTTTTGTTGAGGCCAATGAGGGAGTTTTTCCTGTCTTGGGACTTCACCTTTTTCAGCAGCAGTTTCTTCCTTCTGTTGTATCTGGAAAAAAAAACAACCCTTCACAGTCTTTCAGACTGCCTCCCACAAGAAAACCCTTATAACAAGGGGAAATTATATGCAAGATCATTAAGTTGTGAAAACAAAGATACTTATCCACCAGAGAAGAAAATAAATAAACATATTTTTGAACTGATTATCCAAACTAATTGGGACCTAGGGGAGTTAGGATAATCAAATTGTTCAAATAATCAAACGTACATTGAACCAGATCAAAACTTCTAAAATCTTGTTTTTTTTTCTGCACACAGGGAATACACTTTTCAACCATTATGCAATTTCACTGGACAGTAAAGGATATTTTTCACACACGAGCGGGCTACATGCTCAAAAAATACACACAAGTAAATATGTTTAACAGTTACATATTCAGATTTTATGATTTTTCCTACCTGAAAACTTTGGAAGGCTGCATTCAGACAATTGATGTTTCGTGTAATCGACTCTCTACTATATTATTCCTTCTGAAGGAGGGGTTGCTGCAAGACTCAATGTGAAGATGACTTATTTGTACTATCCAGTTTTAGGAATTCTAGTAAGTCCAGCACTCAAGAATGTCTGATGTGTAGGATGGATAACAGAGATTGGTGTAGCAGAAGTGGATTCTTAGGTCCTCATTATATGTTTAGGGATATTTTATGCACTACTAGTCACATGGTGAAAAGTAGACAAGATGTATGAAACAGCTTTAGTCAGTATACACAAACCTGATCTCACTGCATATGTGTGTGTGTGTGTGATTGTACATGTCTGTGTATGTGTATTGTGTATGTATAGTATGTGTGTATGTATGTATATATATATATATATATATATATATATATATATATATATATATATATATATATATATATATATATATATATATGTATATAAAAACACAGGATAGCAAATGTTGTCACAACCACCATGGCAAGGCACATAAAAAATCCTATGAACTCTTGAGTTCTTAAAACCGAAAATCAAATAAATGAATAACTAAAAACTGATGTTGCAACTAAATGATAAACGCTTTTAGGTACACAGCTGCACCCTTCATCAGATCTAGTAACTTATCCTCAGTGTAAGAATTTAAAAGTCAGCATCAACCGGTCACATTTCAGTGTTTCAATGTCCGCCCTCTCAGGGCAGTTTGGAGAGGAAGACATGAGTTAAAACCAGGAGGTGTATGCACGTAAGTTGCCAATCCATTGCATCTTAGCTGTTTCTGTTCTTAAACAGATATCGCCACCCCTTGGATCTGCGAATACAACTTGTAACACTGAAAAGAGAAAATTATGACCAGCATTTAGAGCAATATGTTTCATTAGAGGATTCTTCATATCTCTCAAGCATATGTCACGTATGTGCTTAGAAATCTTTTCTTTCAGCTGCCTGTTTGTTTTACCAACATAAAACGAAGTACAGTGCTGGCAGCAGGAAATATAAATAACATTTCTGGTTTTACAATCAGCATAGCCATTCAGTCTACATGCTCTTCTAGTAATCAGATGTACAAAAGCTTGCCTTTCTAAGATATATCTACAGGAAGTGCATAGTCTGCAGGGAAACGTACCCTGTCTGTTTGTCAAAGGCTGATCTCTTTTCACAGTCCTATGACATATCAGCCATTTACGATTCTTCCCATTTTTGAATGCAAAAAAAGGGGTTTCACCCACTGTACTCCTAATATTATCATCACTGCTTAAAATTCTCCAGTTATCTCTTATGATGTTGCAAATGTCACGGCCATCACTTGAATAAGTTAGCATCACTCTTGTCTTCACCTGATGTTCAGTATTTGCAGCCAACAACTGTGAATCTTTCATAACCTTCTCCAAATAAAAAGGTTTCCCTGTAGTGTTCCTAAGCCGTTCGACCTCTCCTAACTTGTCCATAATGTCCTTCTTCTTATAACCTCTCCATAAGAAGCACTGACATAGAGCTCTGTTTGCATTGGATAGTTCATCATTTGTATGTAATCTAGTATATCTAATAATTGACCTTTGAGCACATTATCATAAATATGACGTGGATGCATACTGGTATGATCTAGGAAACTGTTCCTTTTACATTCCTTATGATGAACAGCTGGTGTTATGCCTCCTCCTTCATCAAAGTGCACAGTAACATCCAAAAATCTCAACTGTTCATTCGACTACTGCATAGTGAATCTTAAAAAGTCCGTAGTAGATTCTAAATATGTCACAAACCTTTTTAAATCTTGTGGACTGCTTTGCCATAAAACATAGATATTGTTGACAAACCTGTTGTAATATTTTATAAGAGTTAAAAACTCATTATTGGCAAACACATGATTGTTCTCCCAGTCAGCTAACACAAGATTTGCATATGTGTTAGCACAGGGGGTACCCATGGCCACCCCCCCATCTCTGCCAATAAATTTCACTTTCATATAAAACACATTGTTGTTCACTTTCAATTCCAAAAGACAGAGAAGATTCACATTGTCCTTATGGTCATGTACATTGTATAGTAAGGAACCTGACATGGTGGAGCTCATTCCCATGAAGCCCGATAAAATTTTTGCTCTTCCAAGACCTGACGGCATTGGAGTAAGGGTCCAACCATGGGAGTGATTGTGGTGGCAGCTGCCACCAAAAAGGAGATCTCCGAGCTCTTTGCTGCATACCCAAATAGAGAGTCTTGGGCTTTGGACCATTTAGTGAAGCGCCATGATGCCTCAGCCACATTCATGTTGAAGGGCTCTTAATTATTTATCGCACTTGACTAGACTCCAGCTCAACCCAATATCTGAAATGCCAAGGAATACTAAGACACAGTTGTCTCTGGTAATTCAAAATACACTGGAGACTCATTTGTTTACCCTGCTGTCTATTGCAAACATTTCCTTGAGGCTTATTTATATTGCAACCAATGGAGCAACCTGAGTAGCTGGCTCTGGCATTGCCAAGCGTTTGCGACACTTGGATGCAGTTATGCAACTTTGTGGATTGCTTCAAGGCATCCTTCATTAACTCCCCATTTGATGACTCTTCCTTGTTCGGACCAAAAAATAAGGATACTCTAACTAGGAGCAAGCAAGACGGGAAGATGATATCCTCCATAAAAGTGCATTTTGCTACCCCTCAGTGAACATTTTCAAGGAATTGGAAGTGGGGGGGGGCAGATGTCTCCTTTTTCAGGAAACTGCAGCAGTCTTCTTAGGATGCCCCTTAATGGTCACCACGTGGGCAGATGTCTCCTTTTTCAGGAAACTGCAGCAGTCTTCTTAGGATGCCCCTTAATGGTCACCACGTGCAGGCAGGGCTGGTCTGCAGAATCGGGGTTTCCATGGAGGCTTTTCTGCTGTGCCCTTTCAACATCCCTGAAGGTTGCCCAACTGTCCTGCTCTGGAGGCAGTCATGGGTTGTTTGGCTCTTTACCCAGGAGCTTGAGATGCCATCACCTCAGACTTGTAGGTGTTAATATTCTTATCCAGAGGCTATACTCTTCCCTTTTAGAAATTCCAGAGTTTCATCACAAATATCTCCCAGAAGTTCCACTTCGTCAGTGACTGCAAGCAACATTAGAGATTCATAAGTTATTTATAAAGTGAGTCATCCAAAAAATCCCCCCACACCAACGAGGATCCCGGGTCTATTCAAGAAAACTTCTTGGGTTGGGGGCATTTTGAGTGGAGGATAATTCAAGGGTCCTGGTTTTCTGTAGAGGCCAACATCCACATCAGTGTTCTGGAGATGAGAGCTGTCCTTCTCACATTGCAAGCTTTTCAGGATGCCCTTCCCATAGATGTGATTGCGATGTAGATAGGACAGTATGTTTGTTGTTTGGTATTTGAATAAGCGGAGGGGTGGGGGACACATTCTTATCCTCTTTGTCGAAAGGCCATGAGGGTTTGACAGTGAATGATTTAATCTCAGCATTTTCTGGTTGCAATGTACATCCCAGGGAGTTCCATCATTCTACTCAATAGACTCAGCAGGAACATTCTGATTTCTTATGAGTAGTCTTTCAATCTTAAAGTTGAGACTTGGATTTTCCAGCACTGGGGCACTCTGTTTTGCGACCTGTTTGCCTCTTCATCCAATACCAAGTGCAGCGGATATTACACCTTAGTTTCCCCTCTAGAAGAATCTCCCAGAGATCCTTTGCTATTTTCTTGGCCTCCAGGACTCCTGCATGTTTCTCCCCCAGATCCTCTGATTGTAAAATTTCTCCATAAGGCAATCAACTGCAGAGTGACCGTGTTCCTCATTGCATCCTTCTGACGACATCAGGTGTGATTTTCCTCCCTGTGGTCCCTTTTGGGTATTGGATGTCATTCCAGATATAATTTCTCATCCAGCAGGTCTGCATCCCCCCAGTCTTCAGTCCCTCAAGTTAATTGTATGGTTTCCCCAATTCTCTTGATGGCCAGAATTCCCAAGCTTACCCAGGCTGTAGTTCATATCTTTTCTTTATATCAAAAGTGTTCAACTTGAAAAGTGCATTCCAGTAAGTGGAGACATTTTGCGATCTGAGCGGAATCCCATTCTTGCTGTGTTGGTTCAGTCAGCTTCTAGTTTTTTCTACCATTAAGGTGCATTTGGCAGCTATTTCTGATTTTCACATTGGCAGGGTTACTGTTCCTCTGGCTACTGTCATGATTTTCAAGGTTTTTCTCAAAGGTACTTTTTGCTGCATCTCCCAGTTCAGGATATGGTTCTTCCCGGGGGTTTGCCATTTGTTTTGCAGCCCCCCCCCTTTTGAACCTTTGGCGATGTCAGACTTGAAGTTTTTGTCTTGGAAGACCTTATTTATGGTGGCTGTTACTTTGGCAAGGAGGATTTCCTAGTTGCAAGCTCTTGCCTCTTCTCCTTATTTAGTGTTCACCAACAGTAAGGATTCCGTCCATAGAAATCCATTTTTTTGCCTAAAGTGGCTTTGAGAATAATCTTAACAGTTCCATTCATCTTCCTGTGTTTTTCCCCAGTTTCTCCAACAAAGGTGAATACCTTTTGCATTGTTTGGATGCTCATAGGCAATTGAGATATTTGAACTGTACCATGGTTTTTAGAAAAGCCAGTCAATTATTTGTTTCTTTTTCAAAATATAGGCTGGGCACACCTGTGTCTAAAGTGATGTTATCTAAGCAGCCAGCAGATTGTATTTTGTTTGCATATTCATTGATAGGCAAGACCCTGACACACAAGCCTCAAGGTCATTCTGCAAGAGCTCTAACAACATCTATGGCTTTGTTTTTTAGAGCTTCATTGGATGAAGTCTGTGCAGCTGCAACTTGGATGGGTCATCACACTTTTGTTTCTCATTATAAGCTGGATATTCATTCAAGATCCAGGGCTTCTTTTGGCTCCACCATGTTGCATAATATCCTTTCTTAGTCCTCCCAAGGATGTACATGTTGCTGGAGACTCTGTCCCACAGGTTGAAGCCAGACGGAGCAGACAACGTCAGATATGAAAGTTATGTAATTACCATTATGACAGATCTGTTTTGTCTGTCTACGTCTGGTTCAACCTTCCCCATCCTGCCCCCACCATGGCTTGTTATGGTGAACTTCACTGTCTGAGATGGCTGGCCAATGGTTGTCATCTTTTCCTTATTTTTGGAGTCCTGTGTCCTCCTTTTGTTCAGGGAGTTTATTGTACCTTAGGGAGTTGGCTTACATGGGACAAACTCAATCTAAATTCAAAAGTCTTTTTTGACTTCTTCACTCAGGATTTTTTTTTGTGTGGTGTCAGCTAAACATCCCAGTTCAAAGAACTTTTCTTCCACAGAAAAAAATGTATCTATAGCTAGATATATTTGTATGGTTTTTTACTCATATTTTAGTCACTGCAAGGGAATATGACAGGATTTTGGGTCTCATGCCATCTATGATTCTCACAATACCATGGACAAGACTCTGCATGAGAAGATAAACTGGTATCCAAAGTCTCATTTGCCACAGCAGCAACATCCTTTGCCTTTTCCAATCCCAGTGCTGGGGGTTGTTAGAAGAGAAATAACTTGGCGGAGACGGCAAATTTTCCTAAATCCAGGTCTCCATCTCTTTCTTCCTTCTCCCCAAACAGTCAGTCACTGCAGATACTTCTGATTTTGTTTGGGGAGCAGTTTCAGGAGAGATAATAGTGCAAGGTGTGTGGACACTAAGGACAGACACAAGCACATAAATATGCATGCCCTGATCAAGGCACTCAACTCTCTGAGTCATCTTTGATCCCCTGGACCTCGTCAGGTTGTTACAGACAATACCACCCATGTGGTACATCAACAAGCAAGGGGGAAACCAGGTCATACCCCATTTGCAGACTAGCCATGTTAGCTTGAGATGTAGATTTACAGCACCACCTCACTCTACAGGCATCCTACATTCCAGCAGAGTAAAACTGTGTGGCAGGAAAGTTGAGCAGGACAAACGCAAATCTTCATAAATGGAAACTAGATCAGAAGATCTTCAGAGATATGCCCTACTTGTGGGGAATTCCTCAAGTAGACCTATTTGCCCCTCTCAGGACAGGCAGCTGGCAAGATTCTGGTCCAGGACTCCATGTAAGAAGGACTGAAAGACAGATGCCTTTTTCTTTCCTTGGATAGGAATGTTCTTGTTTTCTTTTCCACCCTTTCCACTTATATCCAGGATACTTCTGAAGATTCAGAAGGAATTCCTCCAGGATCATTGTGGTGACTGCTTTCTGGCCCAGACAACATTGGTTCTCCCTTCTTTTGGAAATGACCAGAGGCAGTTACCACAAGCTTCCTCATAGACTGCATCTACCCAGACAAAATCAGCAGTGTTTGATACACCTTGACCCCAGGTAACTTCACCTAACTGGCTGGATGATGGGGTCTTAATTCCTTTTAGGTACCTGTTTACTGATGACATGCAGAAGGTACTAATGGAGGCAAGAAAGCCTGCTACTAGAACATCATGCATTAGTAAATAGAAACATTTTCTAGTAGGCGCCAACAACATAACTATCACCCATTCAGGACTATTTGTTCTTTGGTTTTGTAATATTTGTGTGAGGTGATATCATATGGCTTTTCTTTCTCCTCTGTCAAGGTTCATTTATCAGCATTTCAGCATGTTTGTCCATGGACCCTCTCTTTTCAAATCATTCTCATATTAAAATGTTTTTGAAAGGAGTTTTGCATAATAGGCCTCCAAGAAAACTGGTGGCCCCTCCTTGGCATTTTAATTTTGTGTATCTATTTGAACTATCTAATCTGTCAGACTTAACATGGAAAATTGCTTTAATGGTTGCTCTGACCTCTGTAAGAAGAGTATCTGACTTGCAAGCTTGTGATGAGTCAACTTTAATACATTTTCCACAGAGTTGGGGTTTCTTTGAGAACTAATCAGTCTTTTATGCCTAATATGGCATCCAAGTTTACTTTAAGCCAAACTATCCGTCTCCTTATCCTAAAAATGAGGGAGAAGGAATACTCCATACCTTGTATGTCCACCAACAACTCATGTACTATTATGATCAAACAAAAGTTTTCATTTTTTGTGAAGGTATTAAAAAGGGATAACCTCTGTCAAAATAGACTATTTCCAAATAGTTGTCTAAGGCTATTACCTTTTCTTATACTCACCGTAAAAAAAACTTTTCCAGACAGGTTCAGGGCCCACTCTACCAGGGCCTTGGCTTCATCGGTGATACTTTTTGGAGAGAGCTGGATTCACAATATTGCAGCTCAGATACTCTTCTTCTAGAAGGAGCAACTTTGTCATCTATATATAAACTTACAAGGTATTACAAGCTTTGATTCCTTCTCTAGGCCTAGATCGGACTTTGCTAGAATCATTCTTCTGGGGTTCCTGGACCCTCCCCCTTCCACCTCCTAAATGTAGTAAACCAAGATAACCTACTCATATTGCTAAGGCTACTGCAGCAATGATGAATGTGATGAACATGGTACAGCTGTGTAAGTAGACATACTATAACAGTAGATGTTTGAATGAGCATTGCTACAGCAGCCGCTCTCTTCCTCCATCTCCCTTGATTTTTGGTGTGTTGTTTATGTCAAGGTGTGGACACTTTTTTGTTGTTCTTAGCGTTGTCCCTTCAAGGCTTATACACCCTCTCTTTGTTTGCATGAAAGCTCTGACGGGCTTTATGCCCAAACCTGTCTTTTTAGTCAGCATAGCTTGAGCTGATTAACTGTTTAGGTGCATGGAAGGTGTCCTGAAGTTTTGGAAGCTGGTTGGCTGTGATATCTTTGGCAGGCTATAATTCATATAGTCACAAAAACACACCTCACTGGGACAAGTAGAAAACTTTTAATGAACTAAATTTCATAATCCACACTACACTGTGTAGTGTGGATTGTGAATTTTAGTTAATTAAAATCGCTAAACTACCTGGGTATTACCTGTGGTTTATTCGAGTATAATTCATATAGCTAGTGTTCAATTCAAACATCTACTGTTATGGTAAGTTTTCTTAACAACTATACTTTCATTTCCTCAGATTTTGCAATATTACACTAGTGTAAAATTTGCTTTGTCTACTTTTATACTAAGTTATATTTTTATATCATTTCTATCAATATATTTTATATTCCCCTATCAGCTTGACAGCTGTTGTAATATTTTTTGGTAAACTCTTTTTTTAGTTCTGAACATTGTCAATTTTTACCACAAGGTAAGGTAATATCTGATATCGTTAATCCTCGTTCATTCCTTACGCATGGGTATCGGTTCCGAGCTTGGAACCGAGCCGGCCATTTTCCAAGCTCACGTCAGCTTCAAACTCTCGAGCTAAACTCTTACCCACAGTCCCCCTCTCCCTGTTACCTTAGATTTCATTTGCCGCATTGCCATTCGGTCGTGTCAAGCTATTTCTCTTGAGCTAAGTATAGTCAATTGTTGTTTAATAGCTTTACAGTTTACTTTTCTGTCAGAAAAGTTCATATTATATTGTCTCTTACCCTATCACATCTAGTGTTCATAATTTCCTCATGTTTTTCTGCTTATTCTTTACCACTTTTACCGTGAGGTATTCTCTCTTTACCATCATTGGTAATCCTTTTCCCTTTTTCTCTCATACCTTCAGGTACTCTCTTGTACCATTGTTGGTACCATTGCTATTAATTAATTTGCTGTCATGGCAGATAAGAAAGGTAGTCCAGGGTTTAAGCGGTGTTCTGATTGTGGACACAAACTGCGCACACTCTTGTCTGTTTATTGTTTGGGAGCTTCCCATTTGTCTGTTGACCCACCCTGTAATATTTGTGAGAACTTTTCTAATAGAACCTTGTTGGAAAGGAAAAACAAGCTGATACTGAAGGGACTTCTAAAATCTCCCTTTACAAAGGCTATTTCTGGGTCAGAGGACACAACCCCTCCTAGAGCCCATAAGAAAACCTTGGATGTTCCTACTAAGGATAAATCTTTGCCTTCATCCCCGGCTGGGGACTCCCGCCAACCAAAACCTAAAAAGGCTAAAGTTTCAGCTCCAGAGCTCTCTCAGTCAGCCCCAGTGCTTTTGGTGCCTAGACCTTTGGCATTGATGCCTTAGACTCCATTAGTGATTTCGGCTCCATCTTCTCCTGCAGCTTTCTATATATCAGCACCGAGGGGCTCCTCAGTTCAGACCATTACCACTATATCGGCACCGACCATTCAGATTTCTTCCTCGGAACCGACGCCTTTATTGTCGACTCCAGTTTTGTCGGTTCCAGCTTTGGCACCGACAACCACTTCTTCACCGATCCCTGTGTCGGTGCAGACAATGACCTCGGCACCGATGACTTTTTCGGTGCAGACAACAGTAGTCCAGTCTCTCTAGGCACCGTTGTCCTCGGTGCGGTCAGATGAGATGGGCACCAAGTCTGCCTCTTCTGTGGACAGGCCTGTTTCTCCCTCAGTCTCCGTGAGGTCCACTAGAAGCCTTTCCTAACATGATGTGTTGCGTCTTGTGGACTAGGTACTCTTGGCCAGAGGTATCCCACCCCCTCAGGAACTATCCTTCTTTGGGAGGTGATCACCCATCTCCAAAGACTCCTTCTTATTCTCCTCCCTCATTGCCTTTGAAGTCTATGGCTATAGCACAGTCTTCCCCTTCTGCGGTTCTCTTTATGGATCTCACTAAGGAACAGCAGTTGCCTTCGTGGCAGGAAAGTTTTGCTATGACCCAGGATGTCAGCTGTGACACGCATAGCTTGCTGCTCCACAGCCATCCAGGGACTCTGGGTCAGCAGGCTGAGCCCTTAGGGGAGGGGTGACCCCTGTCCTAGACATACACTCCTCTTCGGGTGGACCAGCCTTCCAACTGATGTAGAAGGCTTTCGCTGCTGCTGGCGATACTGGACTGTCTATACCTCTGCCCTCCACTGGTACACTGGTATCACAAGTCGCATCTAGTAGACACCGGGTGCAAGGACCGCAGGACATATTCCCTCAGGAATCCCATTTTCTGCTGTCTTCTCCAGCTTCTCCCACTGAGGAGGTCCACCGGAAAAGTTTGTGTAAGAGGAATCACATGGACTCCACAGAGGAGTCCCTCACCGAAGACACAGATTTCGATGAGGGAGAAGGATCCCCTCGGTCACCCTCTGAGGTGACTGGCAGTCCTCTAATCCGACCTCTGAGGAATATGTGTTCCTGCAGGCTTTTCACGCCCAGCCCCCTACCTCCTGGGTTACTCCACCTGCCGATGAACTTGTCCGGCTCATCGTGCAGCGTGCTTGGAAGGCTCCTGATACTGTCAAAGCTATTCTCCGGAGGCCAGATAAGATCTTGTCCCTTTCTGCTTCAGATCCCCATTGGTCCAGAGGTCTTTCTGTGGATGCTTTGGTGGTGGCAGTCGCAACAGAAAAGGATCTGGCAGAAGAAGAAAGCCAGACTGTCCATCCACCTAACAAGTCCCAGGCCCTGGACAGGATAGGGAAGCGCACCTTTGCTTCAGCGACCTTTGCTATCAGGTCCCTGAATTATATGGCACATTTTACCAGGCTTCAAAGGATCTGGTTTCTCAGCTCTCTGAAACCTTGGCTGGTGCCGTGTCTGATGAGGTCCGTGACAAAGTGTCCACCATTGAATCTATATCTAACTCCTCTATGCAACTGATATCTCACGCATCAGAAGGAGCAGCTTGAGCAGCGGGTTCAGCTGCGGTCTTGAGAAGACACACCTGGATGCGCTTCTGCAACTTCGCGGAACCCTTTAAGTCTTCTTTTCTTAATGCCCCCATTGAGGCCTCCTCGTTGTTTGGGCCCAAAGTTAAAAGCACACTGGCCAGATGTGAACAGGACGATAAGACCCTTTCTGCTGTATGTGTCCATTATTCTTCCCCTCAATGTGCTTTCTCCCGAAACCAAAAGAGTGGGAAGATATGGTTCAAGAAATCTCAGGGTCCTTTCTATGACACACAGGCCGAGTTCTCTCCCAGAGGCAGAGGGGGAAACTCACGGGGGAGATGCTCCTTTCAGGGCAGAGGGGGTCCATGTAACCAGGGTTCCAGGGATTCTTTCCCTGGTCAATCCTACCAGTGCTCCTAAAGAGTGGCCCAACTCCTTTCCTCTGGAGGTGGTTGGGGGACGTTTCCCCTTGTACCCTTCTGCCTGGCTAACCATCATCAGCAATTCCTGGGTACAAAGGATTATAGCCAGAGGTTATCATATCCCCTTCGATCTTTGTCCCGTCCCTTCAAAAAATCTTCCTGACATTCCACCCAGTCAAAGGGAAGAAGCAGCACTAGAGATAAAAAAGCTGCTAAGAAAGAGAGTCATCCAAATAGTCCCGCCAGACCAGATAGGATCTGGATTCTACTCAAGACTATTTTTGGTGCCAAAGAAAAACGGGGACTGGAGGCCAATTTTGGATCTCAGTGTACTGAACAAGTTTGCAAGAGTACAAAAATTCCAGATGGTCACAATAAGTCTATCCTCCCGCTTTTGGAAAAAGGCGATTGGATGTGCTCTATAGATCTTCAAGATGCGTACTACCACATGAAGGTGGACAGGCCATCAAGAAGATTTTTGCGCTTCCATGCGGGAGCCAGTCACTACCAGTTCAGAGTACTGCCCTTCGGACTCTCTACAGCCCCCAGAGTGTTCACAAAGTGCATGGCAGTTGTCACAGCTCACTTGCGACTTCAAGGATTCCAGGTCTTTCCATACCTAGACGACTGGCTCATTTCCGCCCCCAGCAGACATCTACTGGAAAAAGCCCTGGCATACTCTCTCCTTGCTGCTCAAAGGCTGGGCATAACCATAAACTGGCAGAAATCCAATCTCACCTCATCTCAGTCAACAGAATTCATAGAGGTTATCTTGGACACAAAAAAACTGCAGAGCTGCTATTCCAGAGCACAGAATTCTAAGGATAAAGCAACAATTAATTCCAATCCTTTCAAAGGAAAAATCCACGGCTCACTCAGTTCTACAGCTGTTGGGTTCCATGGCAGCCTCCATCACCATTGTTCCCCTGGCCAGCTTTCACATGAGGCTTCTACAATGGCTACTGCTCACCCAATGGTATCCTTTTCAGCTTCCTCTTTCAGCCATGATTCAAGTAACCGACAGGTGCAAACAGGATTTAAATTGGTAGATGACACACAATCTCTCACAATGGTCTCGCCCCTTCTTCCCCCAGCAACCCAAGGCCACAGTGAACACGGATGCCTCCCTGATGGGGTAGGGGGGGCTATGACAGGGACAGACAGTCCAAGGCACTTGGTCTGAACTGGAGGCCCATCTGCATATAAATGTTCTAGAGCTGAGGGCGGTGCTTCTGGAGTTGCAAGCATTCCATCCCCTGCTACCTTCTGGGACAATTGCGATTCAATCAGACAATATGGCGGTGGTCTGGTACATCAACAAGCAAGGTGGAACCAAATCTTACCCCCTTTGTCGAGAGGCCATGAGGATATGGCAATGAGCGATGGCTACCAACCGTTTTCTTCTAGCAGTGCACATTTCTGGGAGTTCCAACGTGATAGCAGACAGAGCAGGTGCATTTTTCAACCTCATGAGTGGTCCCTGAATCCCTGGATAGTGGCGGAGATCTTCCACCGCTGGGGCCATCTTTGCTGTGACCTCTTTGCATCCCCGGCCAACTACAAATGCAGCAACTACTTCGTCCTGATTCCCCCTCCGGGACAGTCACGCAGAGACGCTCTAGTCCACGATTGGCCCTCGGGTCTTCTTTACGCATTTCCACCCTTTCCCCTCATTCCCCAGTTTCTGAAGAAAGCTCGTTGGTTGAAGAGCAAGGTGATCCTCATAGCACCATATTGGCCTTGACAGATTTGGTTCCCCTTCCTTTGGCCTCACCTACTAGGTCAACCATGGATTCTCCATCCAACCCCGGAGTTGATCTCACACCCACAGAACCTGATTCTTCCCAACTTTAACAGCCTGAAGCTCATGGCTTGGCTACTCCAATTCCCTTGATTGCCAGGCAGAATGATCTTTCTTTACCAGTACGCGATATTCTCATTGCTTTTCATAAGTCTTCCACTAGAATTACTTATCTGAGCAAGTGGAAAAGATTTACCTGTTGGCTGAAAGATAAACAAGTAGACCCCTTTTCAGCACCAGTGTCGATAATACTAGACTATCTGGCCGACCTGTTTCAATCGGGTCTATCGGCCTCTACCATTAGAGTTCATTTGGCTGCAATTTCTAATTTTCATGAGGGTGTCCAAGATTCCTCTCATGTCTCATAAATTGTGCAAGACCTTTATAAAAGGTTTGAATCATCTGAAGCCACCTTTTAGAGAGCCTATTCAACCATGGGATTTATCATTAGTTCTACAAACTCTGACAATGTCACCTTTTGAACCAGCCTCTTCTTGCGACCTCAAGTATTTGTCATGGAAAACCTTGTTTTTGGTCATTATTACTTCTGCCAGACGTATTTCTGAACTTCAAGCTTAATGTATCGAGTCCATACTTGATTTTTCATAGAGATAGAGTCTCTCCAAGAACTAATCCGTCATTTCTGCCTAAAGTGATCTCTGAAATGTCCATTAATCAAGCCATTGAATTGCCAGTTTTCTTTCCCAATCATTCAAACAGAGGAGAGTATTGCCTACATACCCTAGATATACACAGGCAAATCCGTTTTTACTTAAACAGGACTAAACCCTTTCGTAAATCTGACCAGTTATTTTTGGCCTTTTCTGGACCTAGATTAGGATCTGCTGTTGCTAAGGTCACATTAGCTAGATGGTTGAAAGACTGTGTGACCTTTATTTATACACAACGTAATATCTCGTTGCCTACTACCATGAAAGCTCATTCAACAAGGTCGGTGGCAACTTCTGCTGCCTTCCATGCCAGAGCTTCTTTACATGACATCTGTGCAACTGCAACTTGGGCTACGCCTCATACCTTCATCAATCATTACAAATTGGATTTGGCCTCCAGGGGAAGAGCATCTTTCAGTTCTATGGTACTCAGGAATGTCCTTCCATGAGAGCCTCCCAGGAATAGAGGTATCTGGGACTCTGTCCCATGCGTAAGGAATGAACGAGGATTAACAATATCAGATAAAAAAGTTATGTCTTACCATAACATTCCATCTGTATTGTTGATCCTCGTTCAGTCATTACGACCCTCCCTACTTCCCTCTCCTGTGGTTTGTAGTGGATCTCACCATCCGGTTCTCTTAGGTTATTTGAGCAGAGGTAGCCTCTACCTTCTTTGACTTGCAAACTCAATCTGAGGTAACAGGGAGAGGGGGATTGTGGGTAAGAGTTTAGCTTGAGAGTTTGAAGCTGACGCGAGCTTGGAAAATGGCTGGCTCGGTTCCTTGCTCGGAACCGATACCCATGTGTAATGACTGAACGAGGATCAACAATACAGATGGAATGTTACGGTAAGACATAACTTCTTTTTTCTGAACAAATCCATTGTTATTGATCTGTGAAATTTCTTTCAGCAGGTGTATTCACTTTCTTAAATCGAACAAAGGTAAAAAAAAAACAAATATTGATTACTATGGATGGACAGAAAAAAACTCATGCTAAAGTGAAAGAACATAATCATTGTTGTCAAAAAAAAACATAATTAACATTGCTTCTTGATGATTCAGACATCCATGGGTCATTTTTCTAACATGCATGTTATTGTCTCCATCTTCAAAAGTTATTAATCCTGAAGTCAGGTAGAGTTGTGCATCTAGACAAGTGTGTCATCCTAACAGGAGGATGTTCTTCGTGTTTCACTGTTGCAGTCATTACATTTGGGTTATCTGCCTGCAGGTAGCCCTCAGCCGGCCTGAATACCAGAGTCTTGTATTCCTGCATCAGATGCTGTCTCTTCTTCCATGACGTCAGGTTATTAGGGGTATAAAACATGCAGTTGACACCATTACATCATTCTTTCTTGCTGCACGGTGCCCGAAGCAGAAGCAGTTCGCAAGTGCCAGTTGGCCGACTCCTGAAATTTTCGTTTTTGAGTTTCAGAACCGAAGTCTTCAAAAAAGCTAAGTACTCCGTTGGGGATCCTTTTTGTTGTGCTTAACCGATGTCAGTGAAAGTTAACAATTGTCTTACCTGTGGAAAGCAAATACTTCATAAAGATTTTCATTTGTACTGCATTCCTTGCCTAGTTCCAGACCACAATGTCCCTCGCTGTTGGTTTTGTGCCTTATTCAATCCCCGAATTATTTGTCGTCTGTCTATTTTTGGTACTTGGTATAACTATCCAGAAATGGCTTCGGTAAGCCATCCAACTACTGATATTCTGAAAAAAAACGTAAGGATAAAGACAGAGACAGACCGCATATGTCCAAAACTGCCGACGACGCTTCCGTTAAGCTAGTCGCCAGTCCGCCGGTACTCAGCGAGGCCCTTTCCCAGCCCCTGATACCCGCTACTTCAGATTCGCATGCCTCTACTGAGACCCATTCGGAGTCCAGTATGCCATGAGATGCTTCTTCGACTATGGAACCTGCGGATGTCTCTACCTTGGATGGGTCCGGAGCCACTGTGCAGGCATCGGCTTCTGAGGGTGTATTCCAGCCTACAGATTTGCATTTTACACTGATGCCATTTTCTTCACCCAGGCCTAAAACTCGACCCACGCCTAAAAAACTGATGTTCAAACCACATGGTCAGGTGCATATGCCTAAAAAGCAAATGCTCGGAATGGCTGAAGACCTTATTACTTTAATGGGGGAAGTCAGCCTTCTCCCTCTAAGAGACCTAGAACTGATTTTGCTTCTGATTCTTCTGATCAGGATGCTGATATTTCTGTTTCTTCTGATTACCAGGATTTGCCTTTATCTACCTATGAGGATTCTGATGCAGAGGATTCCATTCCCTCTGCTTCCCCTCCAGAAGATTTTTCTTTTGGGGAAACCTTGCACACTCTTAGGGAACATTTCCGCTGGGAAAGCCAGGATTACTCTTACTCAAAAAAGAGGCTTAGAGAATTCTTACTCCTTCCTCAACACAGGCCTTTAGCTACCCCTCCTGTTCTGGACATTGTAGATGATGCTTTCTTGGAATCTAGCCTGTCCCCAGACACTTTACCTCCAGCTCCCAGAAAACTTGACAGGTATTACAGAGTACCTGACTCTCACTAGTTCCTCTTCAAGAATCCTACTGCAGATCCAGAGACCATTTCCCAAGGTCCAAAGGGCATTAAGGCTACTGCTGCCAAAAATCCTACCCCTTCTGATAGAGATTCTAGAGCCTTGGACAGATGGGGCAAGGAGTGTATACACTTCTGCTACTTTGGCCATTAGGGCTTCATATGTTAAAGTGCCAGCAGCATATTATGGAAATACTTACAGAAAATGATGTTGATTCCTGACTGTGCTGAACACAAATAATTACAGGATTTAATGCATTCTGCTGAACAAGTTGGTAAACATACTTTGTAATGTGGTTTTGACTCTTTAGAAGCATCTTGCAGGGCTGCTGTCACTGGGTCTGTACTTAGAAGGCATGCTTGGCTTAAGGAGCAAAACTTGCCAGATCTTGTTAAAGCTAAATTACTGGATGCTTCCTTAAACCAAGACTGCCTGTTTGGCAACAAAGCAGAAGAAGTCCTCAAAAAGATGGAGGAAAAAGCTTAATCTATGCAAACTGTTAAATATTTCCTGCAAGTACATCCTCCCAGATTTAGTAGGCATTGGCCTTCAAAGAATTGGTTCTTTCCAGTCTCTTACAGGCCTTCTCAGTCCAAACCCAGGAACAGCAGACCACCTAGGTTACAGTCTCAGGCTGCGTGCAGGCCTAAGTAGTGGGGGGCTCCCACTTCCAAAGCAGGAAGTAGTAAGACACCCCCCCTACAGAAAAATGTCACAATGACTTAACCTTAAACCTTCCAAGCCCTGCTCAACTGCCTGCTCCCTTAGGAGGAAAGCTCACTCTGCATGCAAAAAAACTGGGAACTCATTACCCAGGACAAATGGGTTTTAAATATAGTTTTCCAAGGATACAGATTCCACTTCCACTCCCTACCAACCCCAAATGGTTGGCCAGACCTACCCCCAAATCAGTGGGCAGAGGCTCACCAGCAGGTTGTCTCTCTTCTAAGTATCAGGGCTATTCAACCTATCCCAGCAGAAGAAAGGAGACAAGGTTTTTATTCAAGACTTTTCCTGGTACCCAGCCATCCTATCCTGGACCTCTCTATTCTAAACACCGTTTTGGTAATCCCAAAATTCAAAATGCTAACACTTCAACAGCTGCTTCCTATGCTAGCAAAGATGCCTGGTTGGCAACCTTAGACTTAAAGGAAGCTTACCTGCACTTTCCAATAAGGGAATCTTGCAGGAAATACCTATGCTTCAGGGCAGGATCCATGCACTATCAGCTCTCTGCACTTCCCTTTGGTTTATCTACTGTGCCCAGGGTTTTCACAAAGTGTCTAGCTCCAGCCATTGCATTTTGCAGGCAGAGAAATATTCAAATATACCCATACCTGGATGATTGTCTGATTCAGGCAGAAAGCCAGGACTTGCTTTTAAAACAACTGGCATTCATAAAGAAGCTTCTAACCTCACTGGGGTACACCATAAACAAAAAGAGATCTCACCTAGTACGCTGCCAACAGATTGTATTCCTCAGAGCAAGCTTGAACACAACTTCTCAGATGGCTTTCCTCACTTCAGAGAAACAAGTTTATTTGACAACCTACTTCAAACTACTGGCCACAAAGACCCAGCTATCTGCAAGCCCTAGGGTTCATGGCCTCTTGCATTCTACTAATTCCATATGCAAGACTGCATATGAGGAAACTACAATGGTATCTAAAAAGCTCATGGTGCCAACATTCTCAGGACCTGGAATCAATGATTCCTATCATTCCTTGTATAAAGACAGAGTTTCTTTGGTGGGCAGAGGCCTGCTACCACAACAAAGGGTTCCCTTTCACTCTACCACCTGCCACCCAAACCCTAACAACAGACGCATCAGACTATGCATGGGGGGCTCACTTGGCAGGGCAGTGCATTCAGGGCAAATGGAACCCGAATCAGATGCACCTGCATATCAACCAAAAATAAATGTTTGCTGTACAGAATTCCCTGACAGCCTTCAAAGACCACATTCTTCCGGGACAATTATTGGTAAAGACAGACAACAGCACAGTTTTGTGGTATATAAACTAGCAGGGTGGAACCCACTCGTACCCTCTCTGCAGACTAGCCATGGCTCTGTGGAACACAGCCTTGAGCTACCAAATGCACCTACAAGCTCAATTCCTGCCAGGCAAACTAAATTCACTGGCAGACAACCTAAGCAGAAATCTTATGTACCCACACAAATGGAAACTGGAACCAAAAATATTCAACCTCTTGAGGAACAAATGGGGGACTCCAGAGATAGACCTGTTTGCCTCCCCTCAGAACTACCAAGTAGACAAATTCTGCACAGGGACTCCCCACAGTCAAGCTTGAAAAGTGGATGCCCTGTCCTTTACCTGGGAAAGCCTCTCGGTTTATGCCTTTCCCCCTCTGCCTCTCCTCTCGAAGGTTCTGCTAAAGATCAAACAGGACAAGCCAAGGGCAATACTGATGGCACCAGACTGGCCACGCCAGCATTGGTACCCCCTCTTGCGCAGTATGATACTGCTGGAGCCATGGCACCTACTTCAGACACCTTCCCTGCTGTCCCAGCAGGTGGGCCAGATTCTGCACCCTCAGCTTCAAACCCTGAATCTTGCAGCCTGGCTAATTCCTTGAGCTCTCCAGTAGCATCCCTCAGTAAGCAGGTACTAGATGCCATTCTGGAAGCAAGGAGGCCCTAGTACTAGAAAATCCTATGCTGAAAAGTGGAAAAGATACTGTTCCTGGAGCCAGTTACAGGGGATGGGCACAACGGTGCCCAGCTTACCTCATATTCTTCAGTACTTAACAGAAATGCTCCACAAGGGCCTATCCTTCTCGTCAATTACAATTCATGCCTCTGCCATTTCAACACATTATAATACTGAACCACCCCTCTTCTCTCACCCCCTACTAAAGCAATTCCTCAGAGGGGCCAAAAATGTAAGACCCCCCCAGGCGAGCCCCTATTCCAGCCTGGGACCTTAAGTTTGTATTGGAAAAGCTCACTTTCCCTCCATTTGAACCAGCTGCTATTGCAGAGTTGAAATTCCTTTCTTGGAAATCAGCCTTCCTTCTAGCCATCACTACAGCAAGAAAAGTGTCTGAATTACGGGCCCTCAGGGCAGTGGAGCCCTTCATTATCTTCCATGCAGACAGGGTTTCCCTCAGGACCAGTCCTTCCTTTATGCCCAAGGTGGTGTCTAGAGTTTTCCTAAATCAGTCCATTCATTTGCCTACCTTTTTCCCATCCACAAAACAAAGGAGAACGAATACTGCACTCTTTGGATGTGTACAGACAACTTAGATTTTATTTGGACAGGACTAAGCCTCTCAGAAAATCTGAACAGCTGCTAGATGGCTTTGCTGCAGGGGCAGAGGGAAAGGCCATTCCAAAGCAAACCATTTCTAAATGGATAGCCTATTGCATTCATTTCTGCTATAAGCACCATGGAAAACTTACCCCACAGGGGATAAGATCACATTCCACTAGGGCTGCATCTACCTCTACAGCCTTTCTCAGAGGAGTCCCTACCAGGGACATCCTAGAAGCTGCTACCTGGAGCTGTGTACATACCTTCACCAAGCATTACCACATACCTATTTTTTCTAAATCCAGAGCTGGTTTTGCCACAGCAGTCTTGCAGGGCTTAATAGCTGGTCCTAATGCTCTCTAACTTCCTCCTCCCTTCCTTAGCTTTGGTAATCAACCCAAATCTAATGACTGCTGCAGTGAAACACGAAGAACATAGTACAGTTGTGTACACTTACTATAACTGTAGATGTTCGAGTGTATTCACTGTTGCAGTCCTGGTAACCCTCCTTCCAGCCCCCTGACTTCTCTTGGCTCTACCTTTCCTTCTTGTTTGGTGTATCTAAGCTTTCTGGTGTATTTTCTTTTTGATGGAAATGTACCATAACATATAATTGCTTCCCATTGTGGGGGCACCTGACATCTGGGACAAGAAAAACTGATGTAATGGCATCGGCTGCATGTTTTATACCCCTGACGACCTGACGTCATGGAAGAAGAGACAGCATCCGATGCAGGAATCCAAGACTCTGGTATTCAGGCCGGCTGAGGGCTACCTACAGGCAGATAACCCAAATGTAATGACTGCAACAGCGAATACACTCGAACATCTACATTTATGGTAAGTGTACACAACTGTACTATCTCAGACATTCTGATAAGCTATTTTTTTTTTTCAATTTGATGGGAAAACAGAGTCCTATACTTACAAAATAGATCCTAGTTTAGTGATTGGATGACTGTACTAATGTTTATTGTCAGTTGTACAATAATGACTTATTGTCATTCAGAAATGTGCATGCAGATTGGATAGCCTAATTAGTATACCTGTTGTAACTTGAGCATATACAAACAGAAGAAAGTCCAGCCAATGAAGTACTGTTGAGCAGCCAGACTTTTCTACTGGCATATGCATGGAGGACAGAGCAAAATACAAGAAAAATCAGGTGCGTTCTGCAAAACTAAAGAAACAGAAATTTACCAGATTTTTCTTGTATTTCTGCTCTGTCCTTCCTAAAACAGGCTCTTGCACCTCTCAACACTCCAGATTTCTACCTCATAGTTTTGGTATTTTCCTCATAAAAATATAGTTTTTTTGACAAGCCATTGGGGATTGAAATCATTAAATAACGACAGACATTTGAGGTTTAGGCTTCATATCATTCAGAAAATGCACGTTAATTTAAAACCTCTTATTCCAGCAACCTTCTAAGTTTATTAAGAGCAATAAAATCTATCCTCTATTTTTAGACCTTTGTCTACCCATTATGTTGGGCTTTGTCCAGGTTTCTTGCATTAAGAAGTTATAATGGCAGTGGGGGAAAAAAACAATAGTAACAAAGATTCCTTTTTTCTCCTTTGCTTTTCCTGAACGGAACTGATTTACTCTGCACATGTAGGAATGTAAGTCCTATATACATGGGCAGTACATAAGTAAACAAGGAAAATACTGAGGAACCCTGTATTTTCATTATACACAGACATTAGTTAAGAAAGGGTGAGCAGTTTCTTTCTTAAATAATGTTATTGCATAATAGCAATAACCCACTCCTGGATGTGGAGATCACAGGATTTACCAACTGTTGGCTTCATTTCATCAGCCGGGATTCACCCTTGTGATCAAATCATACCAACATAGAGTAAATCCTGCAGTCACGGGTTATTGCTAAAAAAAAATTTTGAACAACACTGACTAGTAGTGCTCACTCTAACAGCTCTGTAGTGACAACTACAGCAATCTTTGAAAATATGTGTTCTTTCTGTTTGTGAGGCTGCCACCTAGGCATCCAGTCATACATTTCTCTAAGCATCAACAGTCAGGTTCCAGGCAGAGCGAGAGCAGGATTTGCTTTTTTCTGCCCTGCAAAACACATTTTAGATCATCCACCCATTTCTGGGTGTTGAGGGACAAGCAGCTTTGCCCCTCCCCATTCATATAATGAATTTCTGAGTCAGTGACCCTTATGATGAACATATTACAGTTGTTTGAATATACTCACCATAACTGTAGAAGTTTGAATATTACCATTATCATTTCAGAACAGACTCTCATTCTCCATCCTCTTGTTCTTGCATGTTTTGGGTGTGGTAGTCTGCAAATATTTAATGCTATACCAGTTAATGACTATATATTTACTGATTATTATTTTGCAAATAATTTAACTTACTTAGGTTTATAGATGAATACTTATTTTGTTGCGTTATACATTTATTGCTTTTATGTGTTTTTATTTAGATTGGTTTAGACTTTCATTCTCATTTAAGAAAAAATATAGGGTGCCTTCAATGGCATTGACAGTGATATATAAAACTGCATTGTCTTGGTTTGGGAGGTGTGCAACATAGTGAAAAAAGTGATCTGACTGATAATCCTGTAACACTGTTCTTATTATTTAAACATTTACTGCTAAGCACTGTTCTTATTATTTAAACATTTACTGCTAAAGTCTATGCACACAAGCATATTTTTTGCTTATGCTGTTTAGACAGTACTGATTTATCAAGCATAACTGTGAGGTTGGTAGAAGACCAGGTGTTGTGTTTTTGGCCAAGTGGATTTCTGACTGACTACTTTATCTTTGAAGTTACTGTAGTTGGATGTGTGAGTGGGTTTTGTACCACTGACTTCCAGGCTACAGAGTTTTCTTCAGGGTGCTATACTTAGCAGCAAGAATAGCTTTAGCCATATCATAAAGTACAAGATTGCTGTTGAGTAGTTTGAGTATTTGCAACTGAAACAGCTGTGGCAGCAATATTCTGTAGCAGTGTACAACATCTCAAGAAGAAACATGGAAAGTACTGAACATGTAATCGATAATATCCGCTGTAGCTCTCAGATATACAAGGCTACTAACCTGGGTAAATTTTGCCCAATGAGAGGTTTTTAAAAGCGATAATTGCATTTTTTTTCTTACAATGCTATTGTTCATACTTTTTTTTATTAAGTATATGCAGTGATTTACACATATATTTTAATATCATTTCCACAGGAGTTGATGAAGAAGCCAGCTGTACCAGTTGCTACCGCTAAGCACTTGGCCCGCTTAGTTGAGCTGGAGCAAATAGTGGCTGAACAGGATAACTCTCTCAGTGTGTTTACAGATAAACTGAAGAAATCTAATCTTGAGTTGGAGAAGCAAAAACAAATAACTGTACAGAAAATCAAAGAACATGAAAACAAAATAGCAGTGTAAGTGTACATCACATTGATCGTTTGGATTGTTTTTATTGTGTGTATTGTTGTTAAAACACTACCTTCATAGTCACTAGTATTAAATTCCTTGTTGGAGGCAAGATTCAGGGACTATCCCCTTACTTTGGAAGGATTCAGAGTATGGCTTCTGGCTTCTTCCACGTGAAAGCAAGTGACCAAGAACATTATGCACTAGTTGTTGAAGAAAATAGAATGGAGTTTGAGGTCTGCTGTGCAGTTGAATAGGCCATACCTCTCAACCTGGAAACATAAAAAATCTAGACAAAGGCCCATGAAAAGTAGGTACAAGTGGCCAAAAACTGTGATGCTAATTAACATAAAATTTGCACTCACAATCATGTAACTCCATCTGTTCCAGTGGCATTGTGGGATATCAACTTGAAGATTGAAGTCACTAAGTAATAATAAATATTGGCAGACATTTGAATTTCAGACTTTGTATCCCTCAGAAAATGCATACTAATGCAAAACCTGTTATTCTAGCAAATATTTAAGTTTACAGGAGCAATATTTAAAATCTGTCCTGTCCCTATGTTTGGGCCTTTGTCCCACCATTATTTTTGACTTCCTTTGTCCTAAGATTTTGTACTCTGAGAGACTGAGTGGCATGATCAGAGACCGTTTTAAAATAGTAGTACAGGACTATTAACTTAAGATATTGAGAGAATAGCAGAATGTGAAAATACCATTTTCTGAAATAAAATAAGTCTGTAACTCAAATTATTGTCATTACCTATTAAGATTTATTCACTATCTTTTCTCCAAAAGTCACAAGATAGAGGTAAAATTTGAGTAAAAATCAGGGACAGTTGAGAAGTACAGTTGACCTTGATGTAACGGCAATACGACTGCAAAGGAAGAAAGGCGAGACTGTGTTATGAAACTACATTCACTAACTAACAAACATGAAACATTTCCTAAAGACCAACCCTGTTATTATCAGAGCAGTGTATAATGTCACAAAACACAAATCATTTAAAAAAGAAAACGAATGCCCGCACTTTTGGCAGTTCTTCAACCAGTTTCAAAGCACGTCCATAGTCACTGTCATCCTAAAACAAAATAATTGGTATACTACTTAGTGTGAAAGCAGACCATAAAACTAGTACTTACTGGATCTAAACCATCATGTTACTGAAGTTACAAGACAGCAAAAGACAAATCTTCTCATTACTAGTAATAAAACAAATGTCTCATGGTCTATATTTCTGTAAACAAACAACTAGTTGCTTATTACAGTTTAAACTGCTATTATATCTGTACTCCAGAGACAAGAAATTCATTTTCTGTGGAAAGAAGCTGAGGAAAGAAGATGCAAGAACTCTACATGTTAGTATGCCATTACCAATAAATAGTCATTGGGTACTAATAGATTATCTTTGCTTTGGTTACCAAATATGAAATTGTTTCAGCTTATTTTTCCCTCCAGGCCAGGCTCCAGCTCTAATAAAATTAAAGTTCTACAGTGGTGACAGAGAGAGGTACCGTCTAAACCCCTGTTAACTTAAGATACTTACTTTACTGACATAGTTAGGGGTTGCAATGCAGCGGCAAATTAATTTTCACGGTGGATAGTTAGTTTTGCTTAGGGGTGAATTTATTACATATAGGGACTGTCCTGCATAAAGAGGTTTGCTCTTGGCCTTGGGTTGGGATAAATTTGTTGCCTTCCACATCTCGATCACTTTAATAACTTGGCTATGACCAGCAGCAATCTATTTGTAATCTTCTATGTATGAAATAAATGTATATTTTCTAAAAAGAAATCTCTGTAACTAACTGCAATATCTGAAAACTGTTTAATGATCTGATCTGAACCCTCAAAGTTGTCATAAAATCACATATTTTGGCGTGGACAGTCACAGAGGCAGAGCAAGCAAGATATTGTAACCTCCTCAGCAATGCCTGTGAATTTCATGGACCTTTCGTTAGGAATTCAAGAATTCGGCATCTTCTTCATTTGGAATCTGTCTCATGTCAAGTAAAGAGATTTAGTTTGCCTTTGGTAATGGTTCCCTGAATCCCTGTCCAGATCCCACTCACAATAGCAGTAACAATATTTGGGTGAGCCTCTGGTGCAGTAAGCTGTTCGGCCATGTAGGTGGGGCACTAATAGTGGCTCAGCTCTGTTACAGGTTGTAACTATTTACATCTAGCTTCAGCAGCGAGGCATGCCCGGACTTCATCTGACAGTAATATGTCAGGGTGGGAAGCAATGATTTCATGAATGGATCACTTCCCAGACCAAGCAGCAGTAACTGGAGCTGTTACAAGAACTTAGTGGGAAGCGCCAGCTAAACTGGGCCACACAACACCCAAAAGTAATTCTGAAACTTTGATCACAATAATATCTGTACAGGATGGCATACTGGTGCATGTCTGAAAGGAGCGCAGCTTGGAGGATTACCCAGGAAATAACATGTCACGTCCATTAATACCATCCGAGGGCTGCCGCTGTGCCTTACCTGGCTGATCTGTGACCAGATGCTCACTGATCACTGTGTGTATTCCATCCATGGGGCAACAAGTGCACGGGGAATCCCAGAAAAGCACACTGTAAGAGGTACTAAATGTTGCTGAAATCTAGTTTATCTTCCCGATGGACTGCAGCAGCTTATAGGTTAACACAAATTTAATGTATATTGGGTTACATTGGGTTACACAGCTCTCAACTAATCTTGGATAAATCTTAATAGAATCAGGGACAAATCCAGAAATAAACTGAGACATTTTTAAAATAGTAGTACTATTAAAAAGAGACATTGAAATAAGAGAACATGTATTACATGCATTATTTTCATTATTTATTAAGTGCAATCTACTTCATTTTGTCCAAAAGTCAGTTTTAGCAAGGATTAAGAGGGACAGCGCTAAAAACTGAGTCAGTTGAGAGGTATGTAGGGTTACTGTAAAACATGCATGAGTATGCTGATAGCATTAATGCCAAAAACACTTGCCATGACAATACCTTTCAAGTGATTTTTGCACTGTATTTTTGGTCTGTTTGGCAAATCATTAAAGACTGAAGTCAGGAAGTAATGACAGATATTTGAGTTTCAGTTTTCATACCCTTCAGAAAATTCACGTTAATGCTAAATTAGATGTTCATCGTGCCATACTGCTGCAGTCATTACACTTGGGTTATCCTGCCGTCAGGCGGGTCCTCGGTTGGCCGAATTCCAAAATCTTGGTCCCGCGTCTGTTGTCGTCGCTTCTTCCCTGACGTCAGAGCGGCAGGGGTATAAAAGAGGCAGCCGACGCCATTTTCTTCAGTCTTTCTTGCCGCGTGGTGCCCAAAGCAGAAGCAGTTCGCAAGTGCCGGTCGGCCAGCTCCTGAGATTTCCGAAAAGGATTTCAGCCGAAGTCTTCTCTAAAGCTAAGTACCCCATTGGGGAAACTTTTCTTGCCTCAGACCGATGTCAGACAAAGTTAATAGTTGCATTTCTTGTGGGAAGCAAATACCGCATAAGGATTTTCACTCATACTGTATTCCTTGCCTAGGCCCAGACCACGACGTCTTGGGCTGCCGCTTTTGTGCTAGGTTCAATAAACGCACTATAAAACGTCAGGCGGAGTTCGCCCTTCATTACTTTGGCAAAAAATTTAACTACAGCATGTCGTCGGATTTTCCGACACCAGGCTTAATGAAAAAACGCAAAGATAAAGATAGGCATCCGAGGCCCAAAACGGATACCGAGACCACGCTTAGGCCTGCCGCTGGATCTCCGGTTCTCAGTGATGCGCCTTCGCAGCCCCTGACTACCGCTGAATCTATTTTACCGGCGACCTCTCAATCTGAAGTTGCAGGCCCTCCGGAGCCGATTACCTCTCTAGACACCGACGCCACTCTTGGCGGGGAACCAGAAAATTTAGCTAGGCCTTCAGCTTCTGAAGGCGTTTTCAAGCCTACTTCTATTACCATTAAATCTTACTCAAAATCTAAAGCCCCTATGAAAATTAGGAAACAGGGTCCTCAGACCCCCTCTCAGCAACCCATGCCTAAAAAGCAGATGCTCAAGATGGCTGAGGATTTAATTACTCTTATCAGGGGTTCTCAGCCCCCCTTAGAAAAAATACCCAGGTTGGAGGAAGACTACCCTTCCTCAGATCAAGCTTCCATTACCTCAGGTTTTTATGAGGACCAGGATTACTCCTATTCTCCCTATGAAGACTCTGATGCAGAGGAATCAATTCCCTCATTTTCCCCCCCAGAGGACTATTCTTTCAGGGAAACCTTGCATACCTTGAGGGAACACTTCCACTGGGAAGGACAGGATTACTCAGATTCTAAGAAAAGCCTTGCCTCCTGCCCCAGTTAAACTAGACAGATGCTACCGGGTCCTTGATTCCCACCAGTTTTTGTATAAAAGCCCTGCTGCTGACCCAGAAACCATTTCACAGGGTCCTAATGGGATTAAGGTCTCTACTGCAAAAAATCCTTTACCTTCTGAAAGAGATTCCAGAGCATTAGAAAGATGGGGGAAGAAGGTGTATACTTCTGCCACTTTAGCCATGAGGGCATTAAACTGCCAATTTCACATGCTAAAATACCAGCAGTTTTTGATCTCCCAATTGAAACTTAAGATGACACAAACAGATCAACCAGATTTAAAAGAGATGCAGGATTTATTGCATGGAGCAGAACAAGTGGGAAAACATACTTTACAGTGTGGTTTTGATTCATTGGAGGCCTCATGTAGAGCAGCTGTTACTGGCTCTGTGATGCATAGACATGCTTGGCTGAAAGAGCAAACCTTACCAGACCATGTAAAAGCAAAGTTATTGGATGCACCATTGCAAAAGGATGTATTATTTGGTGTCAAAGCAGAGGAGGTTTTAAAGAAAATGGAAGAAAAGGCAAAATCTATGCAAACAGTTAAAGATTTCTTGCAGGTACAACCTCCTCGCTTCAGCAGAAACTGGCCATCAAAGAACTGGTCCTTTCCAACCACTGACAGACCCTAAAGGGGTAGGTACAGATGCCCCAGGGGCAGAGGACAACCACAAGGTTCTTACAGACCTAGACAATGGCAAACAACAACTCCAAGTGGTGGAGAAGAAAGGCATCAACCATTCAGGAAGCAAGCTCAATGACTTCCCCCTACGCCTGCCAAACAAACATTCAATGGCAGCACCTTTGGGTGGAAAACTGGCCTTATTTTCAGACAATTGGCACATTATTACACAGGACAAATGGATTCTGGACATCATAAACAGAGGCTACAGATTCCACTTTCATACCCTTCCAAAAATGAAAGGCATGGCAACCCTGCCACAAAATCAATGGGCAGAGGCACAAAAACAAATTTCCGCTCTCATGGATATGAAAGCAATTCAAAAGGTACCTACAAAAGAACAAGGTCAAGGTTTTTATTCAAGACTATTTCTGGTACCAAGGAAGGACAAAGACTGGAGACCCATCTTAGACCTATCTATCCTGAACATGTACTTAGAGGTACCAAAATTCAAGATGCGCACATTACAGCAGCTTCTTCCCATGTTGGGCAAGGATGTTGGGCAAGGAGTCTTGGCTGGTAACGTTGGACCTCAAGGAGGCATACCTGCATGTCCCTATCAGACAAGATTGCAGAAGATACCTCAGATGTCTTGCAGGTACAACGCATTATCAATTCTCTGCATTGCCCTTTGGCTTATCTACTCCACCCAGAGTATTTACGAAATGCCTGGCATCAGTAATTGCATTTTGCAGACAACGAGGAATACAAATCTACCCATATCTGGACGACTGCCTGATCCAAGCGGACAGCAAGGACATTCTACTACAGCATTTGGCATTTGTAATAAAAATGTTAAATTGCCTAGGGTACACAGTAAACAAAAAGAAATCAAAACTGATACCCTCACAACAGATAATATTCCTGGGTGCCAGCTTAAATACAATGGCCCAAATGGTTTATCTCACGCCAGACAAGCAAAGGCAACTGTCTCAATACTTCAGAAAAATGACAACTTTAACCCAGCTTACTGCAAGGAAAATCCTGCAGGCTGTGGGGTTCATGGCATCCTGCATTCTACTAATACCATTTGCAAAGCTGCATATGAGGAAACTACAATGGTACCTGAAAAACTTATGGTCTCAACACAAACACAGCCTGGAAACAATTATACCACTCATTCCATGCCTTCAAAAGGAATTTTTGTGGTGGGCTTAAGCATGCCAAAGAAACACGGGTCTCCCTTTCTGCATACCTCAAGCAAATCAAACCATCACAACAGATGCTTCAGACTATGCCTGGGGAGCACACATGGCAGGTCAGTGCATTCAAGGAAGATGGTCTCAAAAACACATGCACCTTCACATCAACCAAAAGGAGATGCTAGCAGTACAAAATGCTCTTACAGCCTTCAAGGACCTATTGCATCCAGGTCAACTATTAATAAGAACAGACAACACCACAGTTATGTGGTACATAAACAAACAGGGAGGCACGCATTCCTACCCCCTGTGCAGACAGGCAATGACCCTGTGGAACACAGCATTGGCCTTACAAGTACAACTACAAGTGCAATTCCTGCCAGGAAAGGAAAACATTCTGGCAGACAAATTAAGCAGAAATATGACAGATCCTGGGAGTGGGAGTTACACCCTCAAGTATTCTCAATGATAGCACGGATATGGGGACAGCCAGACATAGATCTATTTGCCTCCCACAGCAATTACCAGCTGAAAAAAATTCTGCACAAGGACCTATCATCCACAGGCTCTATCTTTCAGTTGGACAACATTGACAACCTATGCCTTCCCACCTCTACCTCTACTGACAAAGGTTTTACTAAAAGTCAGAGCAGAGGGGCCACAAATGATTCTCGTTGCTCCAGACTGGCCTCGTCAGCACTGGTACCCGCTCCTAAAGAGCCTATCTCATTCACCACCTTAGATCCTACCTCAATTCCCACTTCTGTTGTCTCAGCAAAATTACAAGATCCTCCACAGTCAGCTCAGGACACTAAATCTAGCTGCATGGAAAATACCTTAACTTATCAATCTACACTCCTCTCAAAGGAGGTCCAGAATGTCATCTTGGAGGCCAGGAGACCCAGTACCAGAAAAACTTACTCAGGCAAATGGAAGCGATTTTGTGCATGGAACCAAGCAAAAGGCCTAAATCCTTGTATATTAAATATACCTCAGATTCTACAGTACCTAGCTGACATGTTAAACAGTGGCCTTTCCTTCTCATCCATCAAAATCCACGCCTCAGCTATTTCAGCACATTACAATACGGATCCTCCTTTATTCTCACATCCTTTACTAAGACAGTTCCTCAGAGGGGCAAAAAATATAAGGCCCCCACGACATCCACCAGCTCCAGCTTGGGACCTTAACTTCGTACTGGAAAAATTGACATTACCTCCTTTCGAACCTGCCTCCTCAGCAGAACTGCAATACTTGTCATGGAAAACAGCTCAGCACGCAGGGTTTCGGAGCTACAGTCCCTTATGGCAGTGCAAACTTTCCTCATTTTCCATCAGGACAGAGTCTCTTTACGTACCAACCCTACCTTCATGCCAAAGGTAGTATGCAGTGTGGCTTTGAATCAGGCTATCCATTTACCTACCTTTTATCCAAACCCCCAGAATAAAGGGGAGAGACTACTTCACTCCTTGGACATTCACAGACAACTTCGATACTATTTGGACAGGGCAAAGTCATTCAGAAAATCTGAACAACTTTTTGTGCCTTATGCTGCTGGTGTTCAAGGAAAGGCTATTTCCAAACAGACTATTTCAAAATGGATAGCCCACTGCATCCACTTTTGCTATTCATTTCATGGGAAAACAGTGCCAGGATACATCAGATCACACTCCACCAGGGCAACAGCTACCTCAGCAGCATATCTCAGGGGGGTCCCAACCAAGGACATTTTGGAAGCAGCTACTTGGAGTTCAGTGCACACTTTTACCAAGCACTACCACCTGCCACTATACTCTAAATCTAGAGCGGGCTTTGCCACCACAGTCCTGCAGGGCATTCTAGCCCCTCCTCATTCAGCCTAATACCAGCCACCCTTCCATAGCTTTGGGATTCACCCAAGTGTAATGACTGCAGCAGTATAGCACGATGAACATAGTACAGTTTTGTACCTACCATAAATGTAGATGTTCAAGTGCACATACTGCTGCAGTCCAGGTTTCCCTCCCTCCATCCCCTCTCAGGACAGGGCTTATGACAAACACCTCTAGCATACATCCAACTTGGGGTACTCCTATATGGTGTATTTGCTTACAACTACTGATTGGGTTTATCTACTTATGTAAGTTTGCATAACATCATGTATTGCCTGCCTATTTGGGGGCACCTGACATCTGGGGCAAGAAAAACTGAAGAAAATGGCGTCGGCTGCCTCTTTTATACCCCTGCCGCTCTGACGTCAGGGAAGAAGCGACGACAACTGACGCCGGACCAAGACTTTGGAATTCAGCCGACCGAGGACCCGCCTGACAGCAGGATAACCCAAGTGTAATGACTGCAGCAGTATGTGCACTCGAACATCTACATTTATGGTAGGTACAAAACTGTACTTTATTCTGTCAATGTTCTAAGTTTCTAAGAGCAATATTTAAAAATCATCCCTGTTTTGGGGCATTTGTCACAACATTACTTATGGTTTTGTCCGGATTTCTTGTTCTAAGAGGATGAGAGGTATGGCAATAACATTTAAAAAAAAAAAACGAACATAACTTAGCTTATTTTGCAGCACCATTACTTGTGAGGAATCATTAGGTTCTCATGTCCAAATCTGACAAGCAGTCAGCCGCTGCCTACTTGTGAGGAATCATTAGGTTCTCATGTCCAAATCTGACAAGCAGTCAGCCGCTGCCTAAATTACAAAGCTGATCATTACGTCAACCATAAATTAAAAAAAAATCAGGAATTGAAGGGGCCACTCGGAAATTCGTGGCACCCCATTATTTTGCCCTCAAAACCGGTAAATACCGGGGAATTCGGTACGACTGAGAGGTATGGTATAGACTAAGATTAAACATTTAAATGTAACAGCATACCTTTGGGAAATGAATTATTAGTGCCTCACAGATTCTGGATTCATTCCTGGTCCTTGGCAACTGCTGTGATGAGTTTGCATTTTCATTTTGTTTATGTAATTCTTTTCCATGTATTCTGGCTTTTTCCTGTTTTTCAGGAATTGCTGGTAGATTTTCTTAACTTTCTATTTATGTTGCATTCATTGTGGTTCTATGGTATGATTTTATAAATGAGTTGGTATTCTACTTGAATCTGAAAAAAAATTATTTTGAAGCAGAATCAAAACTCTTGTTTGACCTGTGGAGCATACTGAAGTCTTTGCCTTCTTCACTGCCATTAATTAATCAACTCCAAGGTCAGTGCTCCTCAGGAAAAGCAGAAGTTTCCCACTTTCAATGAATCCTACATCAGATGTAGGTTTTAAATGCATTTTAACACCTGATCTGCCACAAACTTCCCAGACACTCATCCACTTTCGCTGGACATCCAAGCTCTTGTAGGTTTTGACTTTTTGGTATCTGGTGACATCAGCTTTCTGCTTGAACTTATGGAGATAATTCTAACTTCATTTGGTTTGAGGGTGAGATTTTTAAACAAACCAAAGTTGTGGCAATGGGTGCAGCTTTCACCACCATATTTGGAAACTTAGTGATTTTTGCATGGGAAAGTAAATATCTGTTTCCTTCTCCATTTTTCAAGTACGTTAAGTTGTACTTAAGGTTTTTAGATGGCAAATTCATCTTATGGATGGGGGTTCAGATGCTGTCTCAGAATTTCTTGAATATTCAATGGAACAACTGCTTTTTTTGAATTTCACTTACCAAGCAGACAACAAGCAGATAAACTGTCTGGATACCATTATTATTAAAGGAACAAAAGGTATCCAATATATACAGAAGACCGTTTTCAAATAGTTATTTACACTTCAAAAGTTCACACCCATTTTTTTCAAAAGAAAAGACTTGTAAAAGGGCAGTTCATAAGAGTGGCCTGTATGATTTCTGATAAGAACTTATTCAGTATTGAAAGAACTAAACTGGAAACAATGTTTGTAGAAAGGGAGTATCCCTGTGACTTAATAAGGGCCATCAGTGATGAAATATTTGAATAAACCAGTTTTTATACTACTTTTTGGATTACCAGTTTGTCGTTATTTATTGGGTTCCCATTCTAGAGTTGGTGGAAGTCTTTTCTGGTTATTTGGTGTTTCAGTTCTCAAAGTTTGAGCTGTAACCATTTGGATTCATTTTACTCACTAGAAATACCCATATGTATGTGGACATGATAAGATGAAGTGTTTAAGACTACAGATTTAAACGGTTTCTCTTATGGCAGCTAAGGAGATGTGAGAATAGACTAAATAAAAGGCAGTAAGAAACTGGAAGCTCTTGTATATGGATTTGGAGAATAAGGTACAAGTAGTGAAAATATTGTAGTCCCTTTAGATGTATATACAGATCAGACATATTTTATCAACCAGAGGAGAAAATGTGGACAACAGTTAATAGAGTTGAATTTATGTTGGAGGAAAAGAGGGCAAGAGTTAAGTGGGATATGTTGATCCTCCCAGTAGAGCAGGATGGTTTAGAATTACCTGATTTGAAGGGATATTTTTGAGCCACACAGTTAAGACGCTTACACACAACACAAGCACAAGATTATAACTCAAAGTGGAAAGGGATAAAGATGAAGCAGGGGGGTTCATAAAATAAAGAGAGAGTGGAATTTTGCATGCAGATTCTTAAAAAGAATAATAACCACCATACAGAATATTATATTCATAATGTTGCAGAATGTATTCAGGAACTAAGCTAACATGAGAGCTGAGAAAGGAGATTTTGACACAGGGATGACTGCAAATATGAGTATAGAAAACAGGCAAGAGGGGGTTAGAATTTACTGGAGAAAACTGGCAAAAGCACCAAGCTTTTGGGAGCAAATAACTATAGAGTGAAAGGTAATAGAGTGAGATGATTTGCACTGCAGGTTAGAAACTGCCTTGCCTATCAGGGATTGATATCAGAGTATAGGCTAAGGGAAAATGATATGAGAATCCTTAGTGAAACACCTGCTCATGTAGAGTTTTTTCTCAAATCTAGAAGAGAAGCTGCTGTTAAAAAAAATGAGATAATTGGTAGGGCATATACATATTGCATGGTAACTACAAGAATCGGTCAGAGGAAGTTAGAAAAGATGAGAAGAGGGACAGGAGAAGCAGTTTACAGGAGAATGACTGGACACATGTTTATGGCTCCCAAGTATGTAGCGAAGTCCAAAAGGTTTAGATTTTTTTTCTTGAAAGAGTTTGTGTAGATGTTTTGTACCCCACACAGGCTTTATAGAATTCTTCCTCAGGTAGATGACAAATGTTGGACATGGGTTGGGGAAGAAATTGGTAACTGGGAACATATTTCTGGGAGTTTTCAGATTTAAAAATTCCCTACAGAGTACTTTGTCAGAAATATTGGAGGACCAAATAGCTGTAACTAAGGAAATTATTCTTTTGAGTTGGGATGTAGGACCAGACTTGCTTAGACATAGTAAAGCCTTACTAAGTTTAATTCTGTTGGCTAACAAAAGAACAATTACTAGAAAAAGGAAATAAGTATGTAAACCAGCCTTATTTAAAATGTTGAATATTGTAAAAAATATAAAAGAACTGGAAGAGAAATTGTTAAAAAAGGGAAGGACAAATTACATATAAATAAATGGAATTTGTGGGAACAGTACATGCAGAATAATCTTTAGGATGATGTGTGAGGTTTAAGGCAAGGCAGGCATTGAGCAATTTATGTAATGTTGGATGGAAGGAAAGTTGTAAAGAAAGAAAGAAAGAAAACATGTAATTTATAATGTAAGCAGAAAAATTATAATGTGTTTTTTTACTAATATGTATATGCCTATGGCCTAAGTGATAATTTAGTAAAGGTGTTGATAAGAAGAAAGATTAAAATGAAAAAGAAAAAAGCAACATAAGGGAATGCAAGATTTTAGCTTCTTGCATGGAAATTTCTAAAAGTATCTAGGAGAGCTGAAACCATTCTAGATGAAAGAAGAGCTTATTTCTATATGTTTTGTCACTACTGTTAGTTCTGTTCATCGTTCTGGGGATTGTCAAAGAGTAATGTTAAATTTTTCTATTTAATTTCTAGTCCAGCTGTAAAGATGAAGTTGATTGAAATTATTTGCTGCCATATCATTTTCTGCAATGTTACTGAAGGCTGTCCCTTTTTCTTTGAAGTCTGTATGGAGATTCTTAAAGATCAAAATTGTTCAAACAATTAATTTCTCCGTATTTTTATTGTGAAAAGCACATAATTTTGGTATTATTGATGTTCATCATTAAATCACTGTTTCAGTAGTCTAAACTATATAGGACGTCCTGTCAAGGATCGGACCAGCTGGCCAGCTTTCAACTCCGTAGGATACCATCTACATGCCGTAGCCACTAAATAGCTCAAGGAGAGCAGTCTTGCTAGTGCTTTACTAAGGCTGGGCAGATAAGTACCTCATTGGGGAATCCCTTCCACGTCATCATTTTTTGTGAAGAAAAGTTGTTCTTTTTTGTCAGAAGTATTTGCTGAAGGCTATAACTGGGGTTTTTAGTAGTTGTCATTAAAAATTTTACCACATATTTTTTTGGTCATTATTGTCTTTCAAATTACTGATTTTCTGAGTTAAAGTTTTACTTTTTGGTCAAAACTTGTAGCTTGGACTAGGACTTGTGGTTATGGGGCAGTTGCCCCAAAATTTATTTTTCCTGTTAGGTTGTTTCACCAAGTATCCTAAACTCTGTTACACAACTGTCAGACACATTTATCAGTAGACAGAGAGTCGTTAGTCCCTATGTGGAGTCCTTTATTTGTCACATTTTGTGATTAAAAGTTTTACTTTTCTGTCAAAAAGTGTTGTTGGGGATTGAAGGTAGTATGTGGTGGTTGTCACTAAAAACTTTTACCTTAGAACTTAAATTTTCTGTGAAAAGGTAGGACTGAGTCTTCAAAGCTGCACTAATCACTTGTCAAACCCCCATTGTGGCAAGGACAAGGACCTGGGTTCCAGTGACTTGATCACTGAGCCACAAGAAGAGAAATGCTATATTTTGAGGCTTTGGTCTTGATTCTGGTTTCTCCTTCACCTCAGTCACTGATGATTAACTCTATCGTGGCCATCTGTTGTTCCTCAGACTGCTTATCACTTTCTCTTCTTTCCTCTGGTGCTGTTCCTCAGGAAGCCACTAAGGACTGGGAGGGAGGCAGGCACATCCTCTGTTGCTGTTCAGCTACCCATGTCAGGAATGGGAGAACTATTCTTGTTATCAGAAATGGGATCAGGTGATGCTGCTTCATTCCTAGGGAAGGGATGAGCTTTCAAGATGCTGCTTTTGTGAGATCTTCCAGAAGAAGGAAACATAAAGTTAAACATTTAGCTTTTCCTAAAGCAGGTAGGGGACCGGTTGGCTTTATTAAAGGTTTATTTAAAGCTTTTCAGTTGTCCATGTGGAATCTTCCACTCATTCATAAAGGAAATATTTATTTTCTCTCTCTCTCTCTGTCATGTTCTGATCACCAGTCTGAGGGACAGGATTTATGAAGTGATGTATTTTTTTATGCTATTGCCAGAATGAAATGCTTGTTTTGCTAGAAGCAAAAGAAATACCAGAAGCCCAGCAAAAATATTATGTTTTGTTACAAAATTATTTTACTCAGCCTGCAGCTGTTTCTGCTGTATTGCCAGCCTTAGAGATTTCTTTGCAGCCAGCATTTGCCTGACAGTCAGCCACCTGCTCCAGAATGTCTGATAAATTATAATGTGCCCTGGTCCCACAGATTCCTTTTTTTCTAATAGCAGGTCACATATTGCTCATTATTTTGATAATGGCCTGGGTAAGTTTTCTGTCAAAAATCCACTTCTCCCAAATCCTTAAAGCAGCTAACCTTATTACTTCTGACAAGCTGGGAAAAGCCATGGTAGGTTGGGAAGAAAGTTTATACTACTACTTTTGCAGTCAGAATATTTGAATTGTCAGGCTCACATGTCTTAAGTTTCTGCTGACTTCCTTTGAGAATATGAAAAAGTTAATCGTTGGCCTATCTTCTTCAAAGATTAAGGCATCTCTGAATTCATTAGTATCTTCTGCTTTAGGCAACCAAGAATTCTCTAAAATGTGCTTATGACACTGCTGATGTTGTTTCTAGAACATTTTTTGTGGAGTCAGTGATAAGATTTGCCTGATTAATTTCTCAGAATTTACTAAAGGATATCCACACTGAGATCCTGAATGCTCCCAGGATAGAGAGATGTTATCTGGTGCTTCCTCTGCTGAGGCCCTTAAAAGATTGGAGGTGTGGGAAAAGGTTCATTCAGAGGGTTACCCAGATTTTTCAACCCTCCTTGTCAAAATGTAATTGAAACTTGTTTTCTAGTTCAGGTTCATTTTTCAGGAAACAGAATAAACAGTCGCAGCCAGACATAGGGAAACAGAATTTCAAAAGGCAATGGCAGGGAGGTTTAAAAAGGAAAGGAAGATTCTCCCAAAACCAAGAACAGTCTTAGAAAAAAGACTGACTATATGCCCCTTCATGTGCTTTCTGCTTCCCACCCTGATATCCTGTAAAGCTTTCCCAAGTCTAAGTATTCACTTTTCCGTGTGGTACCAGATAATGTCAGACACTAGGAGTCTGAAAATCATTCAAGAAGGCTATAACTGACAGTGCAGCTCCCTTCCTCTTTTTCAAGGGTTTCCTCTTCATCCAGCTAATCAAACCATTCTGGTTCCCCCTATCCTGGATTAGATGCTGTATCAGGGAGTTATAGAACCTGTTCCCCCAGAATTAAGAGGGAAATTATTTCATTCAAGGATCTTTCTAGTGCCATAGAAAGAAGAACCCTGGAGACCTGTCCTACATCATTATTTCTAAACCTTCACATCACATTCCAGTTCTCAGTTCTCAAAGATTATAGCTGCTTTTTATGTATTTCTGTGTAAGTTTTACATTTTCAGTGTTCTGCTTTTCCCTTTGGTTTGTCAACACCTTTAAGTGTTTACAAAATGCCTATCTTCTGTAATAGTCCATTGTTGGTTTCAGTGCATTCATATGTTTCCAAATCTATATACAACTGACATAGTTTTGTGGATATTTTCACAAGTTGTCAAGAATCTCTGTCTTGGGTAAAAAAAAAAAATCTCAGCCTGGGTTTTCAGGAGAGTATACCAAAATCTTCTCTTATCCCATGTCACAGGATAGTGTTTCTTTTATGTCTACTGGACACATCTCTCATAATGACTTTTCTTCCTCAGAACAAAGTAGAATGTTGCAAAGAGCAGTGTCTTAATATTTTGCTGCCAGATGTCGGCATCTGCCAGGAAATATCTCAGAATTCTAGGTTTCATGCCTCTACTATTCCTCTGGCCAAATTTCACATGAGGAATGTTTATTAGTTTATGAAATCAGTTTGGACCCAACACCAGCAGCCCCTTTCAATTCAAATTCCAATATTGGGGAGTTGTGAAGAATAAGTTACTATGATGGGTGAATCAGCTGTCTGTCATCCCAGGTCTCCCTTTTTTCTCTTTAAGACCCTAGTCAATCTGTAAGCATTTGAGTCTGGCATAATGGTTAAGATCTTCACTTTACAGAGGAAAGGTACCGGGTTTGATTCTAACTTCAGATTATTAGCTAGGCTTAAAATGACCCTTCAGAGCAGTTAATCAAGTATTCACCTATGAACCTTTAATTGCAGAGCTGTGTCTGAGTGAGTGAAAGTCAGGAGCCTGTAGAATAAACAAAAACAAAGCAAAATGCATGCATGTCAAAGGAGTGATGGCTTTAACAATTGCTGTCAAATCTCTGAACCATTTTGGACTCCAGACCCTCTGCTAGTAATCACAATCAATACCGCAGTGATGTTGTACATAAACAAGGGGGGGACCAGTTCCTGCCCCCCCTTTACATACTAGCTGTGTTAGCCTGGGATTTAGAGACTGAGTTCAGTCTGTACCTCCAGGCTACTAACTTTTCATCAGAGCAAAACATATGACAGACAAGCTGAGCAGGACCAGGAGTAACTCACTCTAATGGAAGTTGCACTTGAGAGTCTTCCAAAGATTGTTCCATCTGTGGAGAGATATAGATCTTCTGATTTAGAGGTAAGATGATGGTGTAGATCTGTTTGCCTCCAGCCACAACAGACAATTAAATTCTACCCCAGGCTCCTTTCACACAGGCCTGGAAGACATATGCCTTTGGATCTCATGATCTAGAATGTTCCTGCATTCTTTAGCACACTTTTCTCTGATATTCAGGGTTCTTCTAAAGTTGCAGAAGGACTCTCCAAGAATAACTGTGGTGCCCTTCTTTTGGCCCAGGCATCAGTGATTCTCCCTTACTATGAAAATGGCCATGGGTAATTACCACAAGTTTCCTCACAGAATAGACTTACTCATACAAGATGTGTTGTTTGCTATACTTCCAACCTTCAGCATCTTCAAAAGACTGCCTGGATGATAGAATTAGTACATTTATTTCTGAGGACATGCAGCAGATGTAAAAGAAGCACAAGAAACCAGTTACCAATAAAATCATGTAGGAGTAAGTGGAAGAGATTTTTTCATTTGGTGCCCTGACAAGAACCAGGACCCTTTCAAAGGCTTAGACTTCTTGGTTCTGTAGTATTTGTGGGAGTGATTATCCTCTGACCTTTTTTACTCTGTCAAAGATTCAGCTTCAGGCCATCTGTGCTTGTCTATTCTAAGATCCTCCGTTTCTAACATGTCTCAAGTAAAACAGTTTTTGAAAGGGGTGTGTTTTGTATCTGTCAACTTAGGAGGCAAGTGAATCCTTCTTGGGATCTTATTTTTGAACTGGAAAAACTTGCACTTTCCTTTTCAACCTGCTCATGAGGCTATCTGCAGTTATTTTTATTTGGAAAACAGTGTTACTCCTTGATCTGACTTTTACAACTTGAATATCTGAGTTTCAGGCTATTATATTGAGTCACCTTTGGCTCATTTTTCGCAAGGATAATGTAACTGAGAACAAATCCTTCCTTTGTGCCTAAGGTTGTTTTAGTGTTTACAGTGAGTAAGGGAATTCATCTCCTGGTTTTCTTAACAGAACATAAAATCTAAAGAGAGAATTTTACACACGCTGAATGTCCACAAGCAACGCCGATACTAGGCAGGAAAAAACATTCATTACTTCGCTTCAGTGTTTATTTCCTATGAAGGTAAGAAAAAGGTGCATTCAGTATTAAAGCAGACAATTTCTAAATAGTTGTCTCATGCTCTTTTTGTTATTCTCACTTTAAAATGACACTTCCAGGCAAGGTTAAGATCCATTCTACCAAGGCTCTAGCTACTTTTGTTACTTTTTGGAAATGGGTGTACTCTAGAAATGTACTAGAGGCAGCAACCTGGTCATCTCCAAAACCTTTACCAAGCACTGCAAACTAGATTATTTCTGTAGTCTAGAGCAGGCTTGCTTAGGAGTATTCTTCAAAAGATCCTGGAATCTGATCCTTCTTCCGCCTCCATTTTTTTCTAAGCTCTGGTACTCGTCCCATATAGCTTAGGCTAGTACAACAGGGTTCTAATGATGAACGTAGTATAGTTGTCTAAGAAAACTTACCATAACAGTAGGTGTTTGAATAGATCACTGTAACAGTAGCTACACCTTCTGTGTAAACCTCTCTTTTTTTAGCTATTTTTATGCCAGGGTATGGGATTTCTGTTATTACTGTTCCTATTTGGCAGGATTGTAGCCTTCCTCTTCTGAGACAGAAGTCTCTGAAGTATTAGTCACTAAATTTATACTGCTCTTCTCCTGCTGTACTGTGGCTAAGGTGCACAGCAGGTGCTTTGAAGCTTTGAAAGCTGGCCTGCTGGTCCAACCTTAGCAGGACATTCCATATAGCTTAGATTACTGCAGTGGTGATCTATTTGAGTATCTACTGTTATAGTTAAGTTTACTTATGTAACTGTAATTTTTGTCTGCATCTAGCTTAGGTTGTCCTGCATGGTGACTGTTCATGTCTTTTGGACAGTAGTTAGATCAGTTTTCAGTAGTTCATTACTGATGTTGTATAGTGACTGCACTGACCTTTGCTGCTGATCACACTGTCTAGAGATGCCTTCTTCTTCTGGCGTTTTCCCGGTTAGGGGTCACCACAGAGCATCACCTGTCTGCTCATGATTGGCAGTGGAGTTTTACTGTGTCGAGTTGCCAGCCCGACACCCAACCTTCCACGGAAGGCACACACACACACACACACACACACACACACACACACACACACACACACACACACACACACACACACACACACACGCACACACGCATGCACACACACACGCACACACACACACACACACACACACACACACACACACACACACACACACACACACACACACACACACACGCACGCCTAGGGCCAATTTAGAGTATCCAATCCACCTACAGCTTGTCTTTGGGATGTGCGAGGAAACCGGAGCACCCGGAGGAAACCCACGTGACCACAGGGAGGACATGCAGACTCCGTACAGAAGGCACCCCAGCCAAGGATCGAACTGGAGAACCTCTTGCTGTGAGGCGGCAAAGCTAACCGCTGCATCACAGCGGCTGCCCACTGTCTAGAGATGCCTATGAAGTGCAAATTATAGTGCCACTCTCTTGTTTCTAAATTAGCAGTTTTTGTTTCCATAGTCTAAACATTTTTATTTAGTTGCATTTATATATTAAGACATTTCCTTCATATTGTGTACATTAATTTGCAGAAGTTGTGATCTGATCTTTTAGATCTTAGAATTTTGTTATAAGTTGTGTGTTAGTATTTCAGAGAAAGTTTGTGTGTCTCTTTGAAGTGCATGCATTAGGAAAGTTTCACAAATACTACTTCTGTTTTGTTTGAAATTCAAAATGCTAATGAGGTACTGTTTCCTGGAGTCCCTGAGTGTATCTTGTAGCTGCTGATATATAGCGATGGTTGTGAACTGCACAGTAATTGATTTCTACATTCTTTCATCCTTGACTATTGTAGGTTTTAAACTGGATGTAGTCACTGGAACATCACTTGGTTTTCATATAAGTTTTTCAGCCTGCTGAAGATGAACTTTGTCTCAGTTTATGCAAGAAAGCAGATTGATTTGACATCTGGATATCTGAGAAGATTGTTCTGTTTGTTCATGTGCAATGGATGATAGGGATGGATTGTCACCGAACCTTATGTCTTGAATGTGCATTGATGCTGTATGCATTTGTTTTTTTAATTGCTTCCTAAGAAGTGCTGGACATCATGTGTAGGAACAGGGCTGTCTGGCTGTACAGTGCTCCAGAATATCCTTCCATGAGGGCCACCCAAGATTATCGTAGCTGGGGACTCTGTCCCATACATTAAGGAATGAATGAAAATGACAATATCAGATGTTTAAGTTATGTACTCACCATAACTATGCATCTTTGTTGTCCATTTTCATTCTTCCTCAACTCCCACCCTCTGTCCCCCTCTCCTTATCCCTTGGGAGTGACCTGGTGAGGTATGTGGTTCATAGGTGTGTACTAGGCTAATAACCCTGGAGCCTTTACAAGCCTAGCCCATAGGATTACCCTGGCATCGTGCCACCCGTCCTTAGTCCCCAGTGCCTCTGGCAAGTAGAGCCACTGGAGTGATCCCTGGGGTGAATTTTCTATTTCCCATCCACTTTTCAAGATTTCTCTTGAAGAGGGCCAGTGAGGTGCTCTGTTTGATATGTATGGAAAGTCTGTTCCATAGCATGGGTAGTCACTGAGTTATGAACCTGTCCCTCCAGCACATTCTGTTGATTGTGGTAATGAGGTTAAGGTCTCTGGAGTGTGTGGTGCGGAGGGATTGGGATTTCTTTAGAAGTAGCATTTCTGACAGAGCTGGGTAAGACATGACATTGTAAGTCAAGCAGAGATCGCCTCTAAGTAGGCAATATGAGACAGAGAATAGTTGGAGTATTTTGAGTCTGTCCATATAGGACAAGTGTTTAAGGCCTAGGATCCTCTTTGTGAGGTAGTTTTGCAGCCTTTCCAGTTGTTGCAGGTGTCTAGTGAGGTATATGCCAGATGGGGCATTGTACTCGATGATTGGCCTAATGAGGGAAGAGTAGAGGGAGACAATGACCTCTTTCTTCCTGGATGCAAAACCTTAAGTAATGAGATGTGCCACATGGAAGGACTTTCTGACTACAGTAGCAATGTGGTGGTCAAAAGAGAGGTTGCTGTCAGCCTGTGTTCCCAGATCTCTTATAACGCCTTCTGTGTTTAGTGGACTACCATCAGTGTGGTAAATCCTGGGAACTGGGGTTTTCCCAAAGGGGATGACGACACATTTTTTGGCATTGAGCTTAAGGCCATGGTTCTGACACCAGTTGTTGGTCTCAGTGAGGCCTTTCTGTAGGATGTCAGCATCACTTGGGGAGTTAATAATGGCTCCCAACTTGCAATCGTCTGCGAACTTTATCAGCCAAGAGTCCCTCCGTGTTGGCCTGTACTTCTGAGAAGTAGATACCAAACAGGAGAGGACCCAGGACTGATCCCTGTGGGACTCAACTCATGACTGGTCGGCAGTCTGACTTGGAGTCGTCTACTTTCACACTGTGGGTTCTGTCTGTGAGCCAGTTTACAACCCACCTAGTAATATAGTGGTTGATGCCTAGCTTAGTGAGTTTTTCTATGATTCCTGAGTGGGGAATGGTATCAAAGGCCTTGGCCAGATCAAGGTAGGCTGTATGAACCACCTTGTCTTCATCCACAGCTCTGGTGACTGACTCAAAGAAGTCGACCAAGTTGAGCAGGCAGGATCTACCCTTCACAAAACCAAACATTGTTCCCACTTTGAGCCACTACTCTGTTTCTATCCTGTTTTTCTAGTTATGATCATAAGCATTTATGTCTTTTGGCATGTTTAGCAGCAGCAAACTTGATTTGAGGTAATTTGGCAAATTAGGGACATTATGGGTAAAGGGAGGAGCTCGAGAGTCAGATCCAGGAATTTAGAGATTGACTGAGATGGATACAAGACCCATACATTGAGGAAGAATGAAAATGGACAACACAGATGCATAGTTATGGTGAGTACATAACTTAAATTTATGCAGGATTTGAAACAAATCTTTGTCTCTTCTTTTCCTGAGTTTCAGAAAATTATCATTCTAAGACTTCTTTTGTTCATAGGCAGCCTAAACAGCCTTCTAGGGGCAAGAAGGCTTCTAGGAGAGTTTTTGCAGACAGGCGTTCTCCATGTGCTGAAAGTCAAAAGCCTTTTTTCCCTGAAAAATCTGCTACTATTTGACATTCAGCCACTCCTACTCCTTGGCCAGATTCCTCTGTCCCTCAAGTTGAATGTTTCTTTTCCTTTTAGCAACAGATAATCACAGATACTTGGGTACTTTCCTTTAGCCAAAATGGTTAATGTGAAGTTCTTCAATCTCGCTGTTTATTCTTACACGTGGGTTCGGAGCCGAGCCATTGGCTCCAAGTTGGCCGCTTTACTAGTTAAAGATCTCAGAATAGCTCGAAGCCAGGCCCATATCCCATTATGCTCTCTGTCCAACCCCAGATCTAGTTTGTCGCTGCAACTGATCACAAGGTCTGTGGAGAGCTCGGGCCAGTAGAATTTATTTCTTTATCTTTGGCCTATTTTTTTGAAGTGTTTATCTAAAAAGTTTAATATTTATCTTAGTCTACACTCTTTCTAGGGTTTTTAGGCAGTTAGCCTCTATTTGCGTTAGTGTATAACTCCACGTTATTACAGAGCGGTTTGCTGTCAGCCTTTGGCCATTTTTTTTCGTTCGTCAATTCAGTTTACAGTTTAAATTACAGAGTGGTTGCTCTAAGCCTTTGGCCATTTTTCTTTATCAATACAGTTTGAATTTAAAATTACTGTTCTTTCCTTGTTTTTACTACCCTATCCCTTTGAAATTCAACTAGTAGTAGTTAGTGTGTGTGTGTGTGTGTGTGTGTGTGTGTGTGTGTGTGTGTGTGTGTGTGTGTGTGTGTGTGTGTGTGTGTGTGTATGTGTGTGTGCTATCATTGTTTTTATATATATATATATATATATATATCTATCTATCTATCTATATGGGTCTACCTGAAACCACCGAAAGTCCACAACGCCGACAACGAGAACACAGACACCAGAAGATCGACAGTGGAGATGATCAAAAGCTGAGAATCCTGACCCTGAGAACGCTGACATGTTAAGGTAAGTGTGCGATAGGGATGGACGTTAGGGTCAGGGTGTGGGTAAGGTAAGTGTGTGATAGTGACGAACGTTAGGGTAGGATGCGGGTCAGGTAAGTGTGCGATAGTGACGAACTTTAGGTTTAGGGGCGGGTTAAGTGAGTTAGGGTTAGGGTGCAGGTAAGGTAAGTGTGCGATAGTGACGGACTTGAGGGTTAGGGGTGGATTAAGTGAGTTAGGGTTAGGATGCGGGTAAGGTAAGTGTGCGATAGTGACAGGCTTAAGTGTTAGGGGCGGATTAAATGAGTTAGGGTTAGGGTGCAGGTAAGGTAAGTGTGCGATAGTGACGGACCTTAGGGTTAGGGTTTGGGTTAAGATTAATGCATAGATAGTTGTGTATGTAAGGTTTAGTGTAGGTTTATAAGGTTTTTGGTGTGCTTGTGTTGTGTGCGTGTTTTTCGGGAAAGGTATTTGTTTTGTTGATTGTCGGGATTGTGGTTTGTTCTGCATGTGAAGTTTCGTGTTTTTGAACTTTCGGTTTTGTCATGTCACTTATTTCGTTGTTGGTGTTTTGGCATGTCGGTGTTATCAAGTCGACCCATATATATATATATATATATATATATATATATATATATATATATATATAGTGTGTGTGAAGTACTGAACTTTTCTCATCCCTGGTTGTGCAGGGACTTAATATTTTGTTCAGTTTGTGCAGATTACTGCTGTTTTTGTGCACTTATTGTGATCGAAGTTGATCAGGGCTCCGACAACTTCTGTTTTTTCATAATATGGTGGATCAAAAGGAAAAACAGAGGTCTGGCTTCAAGAAGTGTAATTGTGGGCAGAAGATGTCCATTATTGATGGACACGTTAGTTGTGTCTTTTGTTTGGGGCCTGTACACCTCCAAGAAGATTGCTCTATCTGCCACTCCTTCAGCAGTAGGGTCTTATTATTATTTTTTTCAAAACACATTTTATTTATTTTGCTAAGTACAACAGACACAATAGAAAAATACACGAATACAACAAATAGTAAGCTATACTTAAGCCTTAGTACCTCAATGGTTAAAAATCATAACCTATATACATACGTGCCAATATGCATCAGAAAGAAAAAAAAGAAAAAAAAAACAGTAACAGTGCTGTACAAAATGCAGACTCCAAATGCTAAATTTTAAAAAATAGTATAGATATAACATCTACCTTATTATAATACCACACCCAGCTTGCCAAATATTGAGGAAATGAAGGGAGTTTAAGACGCAAACAACGGATAACCTCCTTGTTCAGGAACGCACCGGGGGGGGGGGGGCAACCCCCTTTACAGATAAGTCTGGTTAGGGCAGACAGTAATGAGTAAGGGGCAAAACAAGCTATATAAGTGGTGTTCAAGATCAGTCCGTTAAAAGGAGAAAAATAAAGTCCCATTATTCCTGATATGATGCTCGTTTGTGGGGATCAATTATTATCAGTTTTTGGGAAGTAATATACTTAATTGCCAGATTTTTAAAGTCCCTCCATGACAATTTAGAGCGATCAATCCAGTGTTTGGTAATATAGAATTTTATTAGAAGACAGAGTGTAATTAGAGCCCTAAGTTTCAGCTTGGGTATTTTAAGACGGGTAATGTGTAAGGCCATCTCCCAGGACAAGGTGGATTTATGGTATCCCATTTGATAGAGCCTTACTTTGAGAGAACACCAAATACTGTGAGAGTATTTGCAGAACCACAAAATGTGGATAATATCAGCATGGGGAGAGGAACAACAGGAGCAGGAAGAAGAGCCATATGGGTTAAATTTATTCATACGGACCGGAGTTAAATATAAGTTATTAGTGATCATGAATTGTGTGTACATGAGTTTTTTAAATGGAGAATACTTAAGGGTAAGCTTTATTGATAGAGTCTTCTGTTGTAGAGTCAAGTTGGCGCTCTGTTGTTCCCAGTATTCCGCAAACATAATTTTCCCGTAATTCAGATACAAAGAAAAAGCTTTATAAGCTATAGAAATCAAGTGTTTTCTACTCGATACGTTTTGTAATAAATCTGCTATGCGATTATGGTCTGCTTCAGAGCTGGGGTAGCTGATAAAAATGGATGAGGAGAGCTCCCTTAGTTGTCTTCAGATAATAGTATATTTTTTGGGCAATGCCAAAGTATCTCGGAAATCTGTTAGTGAAAGGTGGTTAAGTTTGTGTATATCCCATAAAGTTAAGTCCCTAATAAATAGGTAGTTAGTTAAGTTGATCATTTTACTACTCATCACTAAGTTTAGGTTAAGATGGATAGGTTGAAATATTAGAAGAGCATTACTTAGGTTAAGAGATTGGAAGAGCTCCTGTAGAGTCTTAATTAACCCCTTCAAAGAGTGACGTAATTTTAGTTTCTTAAGGTTAAATTTGTGTAAGAAAGGCAAAGCTCCAGGATTAAGGTCATGTTTAAGAGCATGGTTATACCACATTTTAATCCATAAGGGGGTACATGTAGATGGGTTCGGATGATGGTTAGCAATAGTAAGTATCTGATTTGCGTGGATAATTCTGTAGTATAATAAGAAATTGGGCAATTCCAATCCCCCTAACGATTTAGATAAGTAAGCCTTTGATATGAAATCCTAACAGATTTAGGGTGCCAAATGAATTTTGCAAAAACTTTATGAATTCTGTTGAGAAAAAGAGTTGAAACCGAAGATAAAGAAGAGTTAAGATGATAAAGAAGTTTAGGGAGTACATTCATTTTAATAATAGAAATTTTTGTTAACATTGGAAGTTTTAAGTGTTGCCATCTTGACATGTCTTGGGAAATGGAGGACCAGACTTTGGATAAGTTAGACTGTAAAAGAGAAGAAGAAGAATGATCATAAGAAAAGCAGTAGGGTCTTATTAGAATGAAGAAGGAAGTTGGTAGATAGAGGCTTGTTGAAGCCTGACTTTCAAGATTCACTTGGTAAGGCTGACCAGACCTCCAAGTCCTCAAAGAGGTCAAAGTCCTCGAAGGTGTCCTCGGAGCCCAGGCCATCGGCTCCTAGTTCTTCTGTGTGGGCGTGGTCGCTAGATCAGTAGTCCTCGGAGCCGTGCACTGAACAGATGCCTCGGAGCCAGTCCCTGGTCTTGGTACCGGTCTCCGAGACTCTGAAGTCTCCAACCCTTCAATCCGTGGTGTCTTCAGTTCCTTTGACCCGTTTGTCAAGGACCCTTTCCGATGTCGATGTGGACTGGGTGGTGCAGAGGCTTTTAGAGAACCCGGCATTTGCTAAATTACTATCGGCTTCATCCCAACTGGGTTCAAAGCCTGAGACTGTCCCACTGGCTGTGACTACTTCTCCTCCAAGCCAAGCAGGGCCTTCGGAGCCGGAGGAGGAGGATCTGATAATTGTGGAGCCTTGGAGCCGAGGCCTGTCCCAGTGCCTTCGGCTCCTTCAACCCTGACTTCTTCGGTTCCGTTGGAAGAGTCTCGGAGCCAACACTATCTCGTTGGCTGCGGGGGGGGGGGAGAGTTGAACCGATGTGTCAGTTCCGACCCTTCCTCTCGGGGCTTCGGCACAGATGAGCTCGGCTCCATCCTCTGGTTCGGAGCCCGCTGTCTTGGTGCCGGGGAGGCTGCTGTCTTCCTTGGAACCGGTGACATCCTTGGGTTGAAGCGGCGGTGCCTTCAATGCCATGAGGAGGGTTATGTCATCTAAGACACACACATCGTCATGTCCCTCCTCTTCCTCCCCTAAAGTGCTAAGTTCTGTCTCTACATCTCACGTTCCTGTCAAGCGTCGAGACCCAGAGCCTCAGGTACCCCTATTGGGTGACCCCTGCTCTACTGAGACTTCACCAGAAGCCCCCTCTGATGAGGTTCCCAGAAAGAGATTATGCAAGAGGAGGCATATAGATTCCCCTCAGGAAACTTTGACATCAGACACCGACTTAGAGGAATCAGAAGGGTCCCCACGGTCCCCCCTTGGAGGATATCTCCTTTGCGGATAACCTGGAAGTCCTAAAGCAGAGGGGTGACTGGCAGTCCATTAGCCCTACTGAGGATGAGTCAGTGCTCCTGAAGGCCTTTGGGTCTCAACCTTCCACCTCCTGGATGACTCTGCCCTTCGATGAACTAATGGATTTGGTCGCTCGAAGGGCATGGGAGTCTCCTGATTCCATGGAACAGGTCCCTCGGAGGCCTAATAAATTTATCACCTCCCCCAAGACAAGACGTTTCTCACTAAGGGAGTCCCCGTTGATGCCATGGTGGTGGTGACGGCCACCAAGAAAGAGATGTCAGAAACCTCCTCCTCTGTCCATCCTTCTAATAGAGACTCTAGGACGATGGACAGATACGGGAAACGCATCTTTAGTTCTGCGACATTTGCCATGATATCGCTTAACTATTTAACCCATTTCACCCGTCTTCAATGAGATGTCTTCAACGAGATCTCCTCAAAGAGCTTGGAGATACTCTAAAGGGCAACACAGATGATGTTGTCTCTGAGAAGGTGATGGCATAGCTTAACACCCTTAATTCTATTGTGAACTCGTCCATGCGGCTCATTTCTTATGCAGCCGATGGATCGAGCCAAGCAGCAGGTTCAGCGATAGCTCTGCGGAGACAATCCTGGATGCACTTATGCTGTTTTGCAGAATCCTTCATCTTCCTTTGTCAACACCCCATTTGATGGCTTTTCTTTTTTGGGCCCAAAGTCAAGGAGACTCCGACTAGGTGTGAGCACGATGGAAAGACTCTATCTGCTGTAGGAGTCTGTTTTTCCACTCCTACTAGACCATACCACAAAGGGCAGAAAGGTGGGAAAATGTGGTACCGAAAGTCCCAAGGAGTTTTCCAGAACACACTTAGTGAACCCCCCTCTAGGGGCAGAGGAGGGGGCAATAACGGAAGATGCCGCCCTGGCGGCAGAGAGGATCTGCAGAATCAGGGCGACAGGGAACAGTTCCTTGGCAAGGCTAACCAGCGCTCCTGAGGGGAGGCCCGACTGTTCTGCTCTGGAGGCAGTCGGGGGTCGCTTGGCTTTGTATCCAGATGCCTGGATAGGAATTACAACAGATTCTTGGGTACAAAGCATAGTTACCAGAGAATACTTCATTCCATTTCTATGAATCCCACCTGTCGGCACAAAAATCCCAGATGTTCCACTCAGTCTCAGGGATCAAGCAGCCGTAGAAATCCAGAGGCTGCAGGAAAAGAGAGTCATCCAGCCAGTCCCAGCAGACCAGATAGGATCCGGAACTTACTCCAGATTCTTTTTAGTTCCAAAGAAGACGGGGGACTGGAGACCCATCTTGGATCTCAGCAGACTCAACACATTTTAAAAGAGAAATTCCGGATGGTCACGCTTCAGTCTGTCCTTCCATTCCTCATAGTGGGTGATTGGATGTGCTCCATAGATCTCAAGGATGTGTACTACCACATCAATATGGCCAGGCCATCCAGAGGTCATCTGCGTTTCTGGCTGGGAGCCAGTCACTACTAATTCCGAGCACTGACCTTTGGACTCACCACAGCCCCCAGAGTGTTTACCAAATGCATGGCAGTAGTTACAGCTCACTTGAGATGTCTAGGATTCTGAGTGTTTCCATATCTGGATGACTGGCTCCTTACTGCCACTTCCAGGCATCAACTAATTCTGTCCAGGGATCACACTCTCAGTCTGTGCTCTCAGCTAGGCTTCACTATCAATTTCAAAAAATCTGCGTTGTCGCCATCACAGCATATCTCCTTTATTGGAGCAGAACTAGACACTACTACTGCTACAATAAGATTACCCCTAGACAGAATAACCTCTTTACGGACTTAGGTCTCAGACATTCTGCAGAGGAAAAAAGTACCTGCCCATCAAGTTCTAAAACTCCTAGGCACCATGGCAGCTACACTCATAGCAGTTCCTCTGGGACGAATGCACATGAGGATTCTTCAGTGGTTACTATTCACCCAGTGGTCATACCAACAACTTCCCATGTCGTCCTTAGTCATGATTACAGACTCTTGCAAGATGGATCTTCGCTGGTGGTTGAGCAGCCAACAACTTACGATGGGTCGTTCATTTGTTCTCCCCCCGCCGTTGTCCACGGTGACCACGGACACTTCCCTGATAGGGTGGGGGTGCTATTTCAGGGAAGTACTGCCCAAGGCACCTGGTTAGAGACAGAGTCGCTGTTGCACATCATTGTTCTGAAGCTGAGAGCAGTGCTTTTGGCATTGCAGCACTTTGACAACTCTCTACCTCTAGGGACGATTGCTATACAGGCAGACAACATGTCAGTTGTCTGGTACATCAACAAACAAGGAGGAACCAGGTCTTATCCCCTGTGTCGAGAGGCCTTGAGAATTTGGCAGTGGGCTGTATGCACCAGGCACTGTCTGATAGCAACGCATATCCCGGGGAAATACAATGTAATAGTGGACAAATTGAGCAGAGCCATTCTGTTACCTCATGAGTGGTCCCTCAAGAACGAAGTTACGGAGAAGATTTTCCACAGGTGAGGCCAGCCTTGCTGTGACCTGTTTGCATCCCCTGTGAATTCCAAATGAAGAAGCTACTTTGCCCTAAATCCCCCACCGCGGCCAGCCCAAGGGACTCGCTGGTACACGATTGGCCCCTGGGACTCCTGTATGCCTTTCCTCCTATTTCCCTGATTCCCAAGTTCTTACAGAAAGCCAAAGCGCTTGGCAGGATGGTAATCTTAATAGCTCTGCTTTGGCCTCGTCAGATTTGGTTCCCCGTTCTCTGACTCTACCAACTGGAAGAACCTTGGATTCTGGACCCAGTTCCAGACCTTCTGACACATTTGTCAGGGACCCTCCACCCCTCTCTTCGTTCCCTCAGACTGACAGCTTGGCTGCTCCAATTCCCTTCCTAGCCAGGTCACATGACTTCTCTTCAGAGGTATAACACATTCTTGTATCTTCCCATAAAGGTACCAGAAAGTTATATGCTAGTAAATGGAAGCGTTTTGCCATTTGGGCTTCTCGAAACAATGTTGATCCCTTTGTGGCCCCTATTGCTAGTATTCTGAAATTTCTCTCTCAACTTTTTCAAGAAGGTGCTGCGGCTGCCACAATTAGAGTACAATTGGCTACCATCTCGAATTTTCATCTTGGAGCTGAGGGTCCTAACGTAATGTCGCACAAATTGTGTTGGGCCTTCCTTAAGGGCACCATTCATCTCAGGCCTCCTGTTAGACAGCCCTTTACTTCCTGGAATCTAAATTTTGTTCCGTCCTGCATTATTCTTCCTCCTTTTGAGCCTGCATCATCTTGTCAATTAAAGTTCTTATCCTGGAAGACTATTTTCTTGGTGGCCATTACTTCAGCATGCAGGGTATCTGAGCTTCAAGCCCTTTCTGTCAAACCACTGTATTTGGTGTTTCATCCAGACAGGGTTTCACTGAGGACTAATCCTTCATTCTTGCCAAAAGTGTGCTCTGAGACCAATCTGAACCAAACTATTGAGCTTCCAACTTTTTTCCGTAATCATTCTAGTCAGTTGGAATACATGTTGCATAAACTTGATGTCCACAGACAATTGAGATACTGTTTGGACAGGACAAAGGAATTTCGAAGATCTGACCAACTTTTTGTATATTATGCAGACGCCAAGAAAGGATTCTCATTTTCTAAAGTTACCCTTTCCAAATGGTTAACTGACTGCATTAAATTTATTTACTCTTCTTCCAAATAAACATTAGAATATGGTGTGAAGGCCCATTCAACTAGAGCTGTCTCCATGTCTTCGGCTTATACGACTCATTTACCTTTGGATACTATATGTTCAGCTGCCACTTGGTCTAAGCCTCATACCTTTATCACTCATTACAGAGTGGACAAGGCCTCCAGGGACAGGGCTTCCTTTGGTTCCACTGTCCTCAGGAATATACTCCTGTGAGCCACCCAGGATTAGGGTGCTTGGGACACTACCCACGTGTAAGAATAAACGGCGAGATTCAACAACTTCACATAAAGAAGTTATGTTCTTACCGTAACGTTCCATGTGAGTTGTTCATCTCACCTTTATTCTTACATTCCCATCCACCATCCCCCTCCAGGGTCTCGAAGAACTGATAGACTTGGGGTCTGGTAGTCTTTTCTGGGGTTCTTAATCCTGCTGGAGTACTTCTGAGTTACCTTTTTATTGCTGCTGAGTTCAGCAAACTAGATCTGGGGTTGGACGGAGAGCATCATGGGATAGGGGCCTGACCTCGAGCTATTCTGAGATCTTTAGCTAGTAAAGCGGACGACTCGGAGTGGAGGAACCCACGTGTAAGGATAAAGGCGAGATGAACAACTCACATGGAACATTATGGTAAGAACATAACTTCTTTTTTTTATGAATTCAAAGTCCCTTCCTCCTTTCTCAGGCCTTGTCAGCTCCCACATTTTTCTTTGGATCTGTAGGATCTAGTGGTACAGGGAACTATCCAACTTGTCCCCTTATCTCAACAGGCAACTAGTTTCTATTGTGGGATGTTTATGGTTCCCAGGAAGGAGGGGTCATGGAGACCCATTCTAGACCTGTCTTTTCTCAATACATTTCTTAAGATTCCTTCTTTCAGGATGTTGCCTCTTCAGACACTTTTCCCTCTGCTGCTTCCTCAGGCCTTTTTGGTATCATTGGATTTGAAGGATGCTTACCTCCACTTTGCTATTCACCCTTTCTTTATGATATGTTTACATTTCTCTATTTCTTGCTCTAATTATCAGGTCTCTGCTGTGCCATTTGGTCTTCCTACAACTCTGAGGGTCTTTATCAAATGTCTGGCCCCTATGGTAGCTTTCTGCAGACTTCAGGGAATTCAGATGTTTTCTTCTTTGGATGAACTTTTGATTCAAGCCCTCTCTCAGCAACTCCTCCTTCAGGATCTACAGTCCACTATGCTTCTGTGCAGTGTGGAGTTCACACTCATTCTCAAAAAGTCTTCATTGACTCCCTGTCATGACCAAGTGTATCTGGGTTGCAGAATTCACACTATTCCAGTGTTGGCTTGTCTCCTACCTCCTAAGGTCCTTGCTTTGACTGCTTATTTCCAGCCTCTTCGTCTTCCAGTCCTTCCTGCAAGGGAATTTCTCCAAGCTCTGGAGTATGTGACATTGAACATTCCCATAGTTCACTCTGCCAATTCCACATGAGGAAGTTTTAATGGTATATCAAGATTGTTTGGCTCCAGCACTGCCACCTTTTGGCGTTACTGGTTCCTCTCTTGCCTTGTCTCCATTTCAAGCTGTACTGGTGGATTCACCAGATTTTCCTGAATCTAGGTCTGTCTTTTCAGGTTCCTCTCCCTACTCAGCAGCTGTACACTGATGCTTCCTCTCAAGGTTGGGGAAAGTCCAAGGTCTATGGTCCCATCAACAACTGGCAGACCATATCAAAACTGAGGAAATGAGGGCTCTACTTCTAGCTCTCCAGGCTTTTCACTGTCTTTGGTTTTCCAGGTCCTGTAAAGTTCATTTACACACAATGCCAGAGTCATGTGGTACATCAGCAAACAAAGGGACACAAAATCTTACCTTCTTTGTAGGCTGGCTCTTCAGGCTTGTCTACATTCCTTTAGAGCACAGTCTGGTCGCAGACTGTTTCAGCAGGTCCAGAACAAATCATCATAAATGGTTGCTTCAAAGTGAGGTGTTTCTGGACATTTTACATTAGTGGGCCACTACTCATGTAGATCTTTTTGCCTCCACTCTGAACAGACAGCTTTCCTGTTCTGTTCCTGAGTGCAAGTTCTGTTGCTTGGAAAGTGGATACCATGTATTTTTCTTGGAAGGGGATGTTTCTGTATGCCTGTCACCCTTTTACTTTACCACCAAGAATCTTGCACAAGATCTCGTGGGACACACCCAAAGTCTTCATGGTGACTCCCTTTAGGCCCAGAAAGCACTGGTATCACCTTTTATCTCATCTGGCCAAGGGCAAGTTACCTCACAGAGGATGGACCTTCTGATACAGGACAAGAGATCTCTCATTCACACTCACTTGTCTACACTTCAATTGACACTTTGGGTAATAAGGTTTTGATTCCTTTTAGGCACCAATTTTCTGAGGATGTGCTTTGGATTGTGCAGGAGGTCAGAAAACCTACTACTAGAAAATCATGTGTGACTAAATGGAAAAGATTTTCTATTTGGTGTCTCAAGTATGACTTGGAACCTTTTTCTGTGTGGGTTCTTGCATTCCTTTCTTATATGTGTGAGTTGCTCAATTCTGGTTTGACGTATTCATCTATTTAAGTTAATTTGTCAGCCATTGCCACTAGTTTGCCTTTGAATCCTCCTTTGGCTTCTAGTTTCCAAGTCAAACAATTTTTAAAAGGCACCCTTCATGTCCACCCTTCTTCTTCCTTACAACATTGTACTTGGAAGACTGTCTTGTTTGTAGCTCTTACTTCTGCCAAGAGGATCTCTGAACTTCAAATACTAATGCCTGTTCCACCTATTTTGTTTTTTCACAGGGACAGGGTGTCTCTTCATGGCAGTCTTTATTTTATGCCCAAGATGGTTAATGATTTGTCCCTGAATCAGTCCATTGATCTTCCTTCTTTTTCCCCATCTCCACAGGATCCTAGTGATAGAGTTCTTCACACCTTGGATTTTCATAAACAGGTCAGGTGTTACTCGGATAAGACAAAACATATCTGGAAATCTGAGCAGTTTTTTGTTTCCTTTCATGACAGGAAATTATTTCTCCAACCAGGCAGTATCTAACCAAATCATCTCCTCCTGAATATCTAAGGCCATTTCTTTTTACTATTTTTTTCATGGCAAGCAGCTTTCCCCTTCTATTCAAGCTCATTCTAACAGAGAAATGGCCTCTTATGGTGCCTTTTCAAGGGTCTGGATACCAGATCCATCTTGGAGGTTGCTACTTGGTTTTCTGTTCACACTTTCACTAAACATTGCAAGTTGGATGTCATTTCTAGGGCAAGAAAAATTTTGCCAGGGCCATCCTTCATGGGTTTTTGGAGGGCTGTTCTGTGGCTTCCTCCTCCCAAACTTTACTCCTGAGAGATACAAACTCTACTGTAAAGAATAGTGCAACAGTGATAAGAAAGGATGTAGTACAGTTGTGTATGAACTTAACCATAACAGTAGATGTCCTAGTTCTCACTGTTGCACTATTCTGTCTTTCCAACCTACCACCTGTTACTTTTTGTTGTTTTCTTTCTGACCGAGGGGTGTTTCTTTTATTCTCTTCTTCCCTTCTTAGATGTACATGTTATTACTTTCCTCTAGGGTTGCTCTACTTCTTTTTGGGACACATCAGCTCTCAGGATTAGTCATTGTACATTACATATGTACCTCGCTCCTTGCACGTAGGACATATGTCTAACGTATGGCGCCTAGAAGATTTAAAGGCTTTCCCATGCTGGATGAATGTGTGTCTCTCCTCATCAGGATATCCCAGTAAAGAAAACTACGACAATGAGAAGTAAGACATCTACTTATGGTAAGATCCTACACAACTGCACTTTCCTAGCAAAAGAGTTCCCCCATCATTATATTGATAGCTTGCTTCATGTCAGAGTCTGCATCAGGATTAGAATCTGTGATGCTGTCAGCTTTTCTTTCTAGACTTTCAGATGTGATTGAGGTTGCTAGCAAACTACCTTTCAGGTGATCATTTTTTACCATTTGTAAAAGGTATTGTATAATGACAGAGCAAAACCTGGTGCAACCCTAGTCAGTTATTTTAAAGGTCATCCAGACATATCTCAGGCAACTGTTATGACTTATATCTCTGTTATTTCACAGTCAATGCACATCTGTTAGTTATTTTTGACCATCACGATCTTGTGGAGGGCTGTATTGTAGCCCAACACTGGATGATCCACCAGTTAAAATGAATGGATCATTCCCGCAACAGAAGTTCCCACCCTCCTTCTCCTTTATATGTCTAAGTTATATTAATTGAGGAGGGGGTAGAATTCTGATAGCTGCTGCTAGCGGTGCTAATGTTTCAATTCAAGTAATCATAAATATCTTTTGGGTTTATTTTGTTATAGCAGTACAAAACATTGAGAGCCAGCAGACTGTAGCATAAAGAATTTATTAGCTCAAAAGCATAATAAAAAAGAGACAAAACAGACCGGTTTTGGCTGTAAAAATTACAAAGCCTTCTTCAGTGCAGTAAAGACATGTACACTTGTTCTCCTTTTTATAGGCAACCACTAGATGAAGCTCCAAATTAGTAAATTAATTAATCATACCAATTAAAGGTATTCATTAAGTCCTGGTGAAAACAAACCCCCCCAGTTTGATAATCCATTTCTTTTCTTTATTGTTTAGAATCTGATGCCAACCTGATTTATTTGTTCTCTGTCCAATAATTCTGTCTATCACAGTAAAATTAAAGGATGTATTCCTATGTGCCTCAGTGTGTTTGTTTAAAGCATTCGTGAGCTTCTTGTGTCTGATGTCACTTAAATGTTCAGAAATTCTGAATTTTAAAGGCCTGGACGTTTGTCCCACATAAAATGCAGAGCAGGAGCAGGTAGCCAAATAAATCACCCAGTCTGTCTGACAATTCGCAAAAAAGAAAATATCTGCCCAGTGTTTTTGCTGCTGAACTGGCATGTCTTCATCATCCTTCTGTAGTGAGTACAATGGCCACTGGGAAAACATCCCTTAAGTTGGTCCCCCACGAGAGTAGTTTGTATAGAAATCACCTTTACATCTCCAGCCATATTTATAATGACTTCAAAATGAACCTAAATTTTTGCCTCTCCTGAAAGAGAAATGACATCTGTCATCCAAAATCTTGCATAGTTTTGTATCTGCTAAGAGTATGTTCCAGTTTCTACGGACACTATTAAGTAGGACATCAGTATTCCTTCCATAAGTAGTAACCAGTCAGATGGTTGAATCTTTGTCCATAGTCTTATCCCTGTATGTTAAAAATCCTGCCTGTCAGGATTAGCCACCCATTGTCTGGCCTGATAGATGTTCCCCATTTTGTAGCCCCTATTCCTGAATCTAGTGGTTTGGTCGTCTTGATATACCTGATAAGTAGTATCATTTGAGCATATTTGTTTCATACGCAAAAATTGTGATTTTGGGATGTTTCTGCATATATGTGGAGGATGAAAGCTGGTAGCATGGAGAAGGGAATTATATTGGGGGTATTTCCGATACACTTCTGATGTTAAAGTATGATCATTGTTCCTAGTAACTAAAACATCCCAAAAAGTGATCCTGTTAATGTAGTAGGTGACTGTAAATTGTATACCCCATTTATTATCATTTAAATATCCATCAAACTCCATAAGATAATCAGGATCCGATCTCTATACTAACCAGCAATCATCCAAGTATCTTCTCCAAATATTGATCTCATCTAGATAGATATTGTGTATATTGTCATAGATGAGCTATTCCTCAATGTGGGCCATAAATAAGTCAGCGTATATGGGAGCAAATGAGGCTCCCATAGCAGTGCCTTGTATTTGTAAGTAGCATTTGTTCTGGTAATAGAACACATTCTTGGTGAGAACGTGTTCCGCAAGGCAAAGTAAAAAAAAGTGTTGAAACCCGGTTGGTACAATTCTGACTTACATAACCAGTATTCTAATGCTTCCAGGCCCGCCCAGTGAGGAGTGTTAGTGTACAATGCAGAAACATCTAGGGTTCAAAGTAACCACCCTGGCTCAAGTTGCATCTCCGAAATAACTTTAAGGAATTCCGTAGTGTCTTGGATGTGGGCCCTAACCCATTTAAGAAGTGGTTTAAGATACTGTATCAGAAACTGGGATAACGGTTCAGTGATAGAACCCCTATCTGTAACTATAGGTCTACCAGGTGGATTTTCCAAATTCTTATGTATTTTGAGTAGAAAATATATATACTGACTGGAAGGATCGCGCACCATGAGGTGATGCAGTGTGTTGTCTGTGATGATTCCCTCATTCTTGGCGGATGCCAAAAACTGGTCGATTTGTTTCTTGAAACCAGGAGATGTTCATCGTGTTTCACCATTGCAGTCATCACTGTAGGGTTCTTCCTGCCGGCAGGCAGCCCTCGGTCGGCCAGAATCCCAAAGTCTGGGTCCGGCGTCGGCTGTTCAGTCATGCTCCCTGACGTCAGAGTGCCAGGAGTACAAAGCTGCCAGCCAACGCCATGTTCTCCAGTCTTTCTTGCCGTGCGGTGGAAGCAGTTTGCAAGTGCCGGTCGGCTGACTCCTGATATTTTTTCGTGCTTCAGTCTGCAGACTTACTTCTTCTCAAAGCTAAGTACCCCGTTGGGGAAACTTTTTTCTTGCTCCAGTCCGATGTCAGAAAAAGTTAATAATTGTATTTCTTGTGGGAAGCAAATACCTCATAAGGATTTCCACTCTTACTGTATTCCTTGTTTAGGCTATGACCACGACGTAGCTAGTTGTCGGTTTTGTGCTAGATATAACCAACGTACGATTAAGCGGAGTTACGATTTTGCTTTTCACTACTTTGGCAGGCGATTTAATTATAAAATGTCGTCGGACACGCTTCTGACTACCGGAGTTCACAAACGACGCAAGGATAAGGACAGGCCTCCGAAGTCCAAATCATACGACGGTTTACAAGCAGAGCCAGCTACAGGTTCGGCCGTTGTCAGTGAGGCACTTTCGCAGCCCCTGTCGTCGGCCATTTCAGAACCGATTGCCAAAACGGACTCCCACGAGGAGCCAACAAGGCCTTTGAGTACTCCAGCTGCAGGACCTTCGGACAATGCTCCCTCGGATGGGTCCGGAGCCGCTGTGCAGGTACCGGCTTCCGAGGGGGTTTTCAGGTCTAAACAGCTTCTGATAAAGGCAAATCCAAAGACAAAGGTGAAGACTCCATCTAAATCAAAGACACCAGCCCAGGCCTCTTCTGATCCGGGACCCAAATCTCAGAAACAGCTGCTTAAAATGGTGGAGGACTTACTAACCATGATTAGGGGTTCACATCCCCCTCCAGACAAAAGGCCAAGGCAAGAATTGGATTATGAATCCTCTGATCAGGCATCTATTTCTTCAGTGTCTTCCTCTGAACAGGAATATACTTTCCCTCCTTATGAGGATTCTGATGCTGAGGAATCCATTCCATCAGCTTCTCTCCTTGAGGATTTTTCTTTTGGGGAAACTTTACATGACATGAGGGAACATTTTCACTGGGAAGGACAGGAGTACTCTGAATCTAAGACAAGGCTTAGGGTTTCCTTCTTCTTCCCCAACATAGACCCCTGGCTATTCCTCCTATTTTGGATATTGTGGATGATGCTTTTTCTGAGGCTAATTTAACTCCTGACTCCTTTCCTCCAGCCTCTGCTAAGCCTGACAGATATTACAGTGTCCCTGACTCCCACCCAAAAATCCTGCTGCTGATCCAGAAACCATTTCTCAGGGTCCTAAGGCCGCCTCTGCTAAAAACCCTATTCCGACAGATAAGGATTCTAGAGCTTTGGAGAGATGGGGCAAAAAAGTGTACACTTCTGCTACTTTATCTATTAGGGCTTTAAATTGTCAATTTCCTATGCTAAAATATCAGCAATTCCTGCTGTCTGTTATGAAACAAAAGCTAGGTACCATTTCTGCATGTACAGATAATAAGGAATTACACAATTTGATGCATGCTACTGAGCAAGTGGGGAAGCATGGCTTACACTGTGGTTTTGATGCCTTGGAGGCTTCATGCATGGCGGCTGCCACTGGCACAGTCATTAGAAGGCATGCTTGGTTAAGGGAACAAAACTTACCTAATCAAGTGAAAGCAAAGTTACTGGATGCTCCTGTTCAGCATAATGTTTTGTTTGGGTCTAAGGCTGAAGAGATGATAAAGAAAATGGAGGATAAGGCAAAATCCATGCAAACGGTTAAGGATTTCTTACAAGTTCAGCCCCCAAGATTTAGCAGAAATTGGCCAACTAAAAATTGGTCCTTTCCCAGCTCGGACAGGCCTCAGAGGGGTAGATATAGGCGCTCCAGAGGGAGGGCCCAAACACAGACCTCTTACAGACCTAGACAGTGGAGTGCTTCCACCCCCAGGGGTGGAGAGGACAGACCTCAATCTTACAGAAAACAGGCTCAATGACTCCCTCTGCATGGCTCCAGGAACTTCCTCCTGGAAGCCCCTCTAGGAGGAAAACTCTCTCTTTTTCAACAAAATTGGACTTACATAACCCACAACAAGTGGGTTCTGGATGTAGTTTCAAGAGGTTACAAATTCCACTTTCATACCTTGCCAAGACCAAACGGATGGCCAGACCTACCAAAACACCAATGGGCAGAGGCATTAAACCAGGTGGGATCCCTCATGGCTATGAGGGCCATAGAACTGGTTCCACAATCAGAGACGGGCCAAGGTTTTTACTCAAGGCTCTTTCTAGTTCCCAGAAAACAAAATTCATGGAGACACATTCTGGATCTGTCAGTCTTAAATACTTTCCTGGAGATACCAAAGTTCAAGATGCTTACTCTGCAGCAGCTCCTGCCAATGTTGAGCAAAAATGCATGGATGGTGACATTGGATTTAAAGGAGGCTTACCTACACATCCCTATCAGACAGGCGTGCAGAAAATACCTCAGGTTCAAGGCCGGCTCTAAACATTACCAATTCTCTGCACTGCCCTTTCGCTTGTCTGCTGCGCCCAGGGTCTTCACCAAGTGCTTGGCACCAGTAGTAGCTTATTGCAGACTCAAGGGAATTCAAATTTACCCTTATCTGGACGACTGCCTTATAGAAGCAGACAGCAAGGATGTCTTACTCCAGCACCTGGAATTTGTTCAAAATCTACTCAAGTACCTGGGATTCACTGTGAACATAAAAAAGTCAAATTTGACACCCATACAGCAGATAACTTTTCTGGGTGCTCTTCTAAACACAACAACCCAGATGGCATTCCTGACATCCGAAAAACAACTACAGCTGGCTTCAACTTTCAAAACCTTGGCGTTAATGTCTCAGCTAACTGCAAGGAAATTCCTGCAGGCTTTGGGTTACATGGCCTCCTGCATCCTTCTCATACCAAATGCAAGACTACATATGAGAAAAATACAATGGTACCTAAAAAGTGTATGGTCCCAGCATTGCCACAGTCTAGACACACAGATTGCTGTCTTGCCTTGCCTACAAAAGGAATTCCATTGGTGGACCATGGCATGTCTTCACAACAAAGGGAAAGCCTTCAGTCTGCCTCCAGCCAGCCACGTGTTAACCACGGACGCCTCGGATTACGCATGGGGAGCTGAGCCCACTTGCAGGGGAAAGGCCTGCAAGGTTTTTGGACAGAGGATCAGAAGCACCTACATATCAATTTAAAAGAGATGTTAGCTGTACAGAATGCCCTCTTAGCTTTCAGGGATCTTCTACAGCCAGGACAACTACTGATATGGACAGACAACACCACAGTTATGTGGTACATAAACAAGCAAGGGGGTTCACACTCCTACCCCCTTTGCAGACTAGCCATGATTCTATGGAACACGGCTCTAGCTTGCAAAGTGGATCTACAAGCTCAGTTCCTGCCAGGGAAACAAAGTATTCTGGCAGACAGCCTGAGCAGGAACCTGTCAGACCCACACGAGTGGATGCTAGACACCCAAATATTCAAGATGATTACAGAAGCCTGGGGCTGCCCGGACATAGATCTATTTGCATCCCCCCTCAACCACCAGTTACAGATTTTTTGCACACGGACATTTCACAAACTAGCATGGAAAGTGGATGCTCTCTCATTCAGTTGGAGAAACCTCTCGGGGTATGCCTTTCCTCCACTACCTCTTCTTCCACGGGTGTTATTAAAGATCAAGCAGGACAAACCCAAGATGATTTTACTGGCCCCAATTTGGCCTCGTCTATTTTGGTACTCAACACTGATGAATCTATCCCAGGAGCCTCCTTGGATTTTACCTCAGATTCCAAATCTTTTGTCCCAACACCAGGGCCAGGTTCTGCACTCCCATATCAAAACTCTCAGCCTGGCAGCCTGGCGAATTCAGGGTCTATGATTAATCCTACCCTTCCCAAACAGGTCATGGATGTCATCTTAGAAGCCAGACGGCCTAGCACTAGAAAATCTTATGCAGGTAAATGGAAGAGATTTTGCACCTTGATGCATGCTCAGGATTCGGATCCTCTCATTCCTAACATCCCATTGATTTTACATTACCTGACAGACATGCTACATAAGGGTTTATCCTTCTTCTCCATAAAAATACATGCCTCAGCTATCTCTGCACATTACAGTACAGATCCTCCAATCTTTTCGCATCCACTTCTGAAACAATATCTCAGAAGAGCAAAGAATTTAAGGCCCCCTAGGACACCACCCATACCTGCCTGGGACCTCAACTATGTTCTGGAAAAACTCACTCTGCGTCCTTTTGAGCCTGCTACTACATCTGATATTAAGTATTTATCATGGAAGACAGCTATCCTATTGGCTTTGACTTCAGCCAGGAGAGTCTCGGAGTTACAAGCACTCATGGCTGTGGAACCTTATATTATTTTTCACCAAGATAGGGTGTCTTTAAGGACTAATCCTACTTTCATGCCTAAAGTGGTTTCCAAAGTGGCTTTAAATCAAACTATTCACCTGCCAACTTTTTTCACTAATCCACAAAATAAGGGGGAAAGGGTCTTGCATTTCTTGGATGTACACAGGCAACTTTGTTTTTACCTGGACAGAACCAAGGATATCAGGAAAACACAGCAACTGTTTGTTTCTTATGCAACAAATTCCCAAGGCAAAGCTATTTCAAAACAGACCATTTCTAAATGGATTGCTCATGGAATCAGATTTTGTTACTCTCATCATGGAAAGCAAATCCCAGGAAAAATTAGGACTCACTCTACCAGAGCTGCTGCTACTTCAGCTGCCTTTCTCAGGGGAGTACCTACCAAAGATATTTTGGAAGCTGCAACTTGGAGTTCAGTGCATACTTTCTCTAAGCACTATAATCTCCTTCATTACTCTAAGTCTAGGGCAGGCTTTGCTTCTGCAGTCTTGCAGGGCCTTCTAGCCACCCCTTTTACTCTATAACCACCACCCTTTATCTCAGCTTTGGGATTCAACCCTACAGTGATGACTGCATCAGTGAAACACGATGAACATAGTACAGTTGTGTACACTTACCATAAATGTAGATGTTCGAGTGTCTTCACTGTTGCAGTCTGGGTTACCCACCCTCCTGTCCCCTCTTATACTTTCATTAGTGTGGTTTCCTACTTCACCCTTCTTCTGAGGTGTATTTGCTACAGGGTATGGGGTTTGTTGTATGTTACATTTTTGTTTTACTATTAGCCTACACTTTTGGGCACGTGACATCTGGGGCAAGAAAAACTGGAGAACATGGCATCAGCTGGCAGCTATGTACTCCTGGCACTCTGATGTCAGGGAGCATGACTGAACAGCCGACGCCGGACCCAGACTTTGGGATTCTGGCCGACCAAGGGCTGCCTGCCGGCAGGAAGAACCCTACAGTGATGACTGCAACAGTGAAGACACTCGAACATCTACATTTATGGTAAGTGTACACAACTGTACTTTGGGTCCAGTGTCATATGAGTATAATAACGACTGTCAGTTAACTGTCTCACAGCTTCTGTGTAATATTGGGTCCAATCCTGTACCTCCACTGCCCCACCCTTGTCTGCAGACAATATAGCCAAATGATAGTTTGTTTCTAGTTCATGGATTGCATCCATGTCGGTCTTTGAGAGATTGTTTGATTTGGCACGGAACTCCCTAAAGTTGAAATGCAGATCTTTGAGAATGCAATTCTGAAACATTAACACATTATGATGCATCGATGGCATAAAATTAGATTTGTGGTATCTAAATCCATCCTGCGATTCAGGATTAGGTGCTGTCTGAAAAAATAATCTCAGGTTAAGTAATCTATAAAATGAGGTAATATATCGTGCAAATGTATCCTCAGATACATAAAAGCCAGGTATAAAATTAAGACCTTTATTCAAAATTTTAACTTGGAGGGTGACAAAGAGGTGGATGAAATATTCAGTACATTGTTATGTTCTATTTCTGCACCATCAGTTTCAAAATAATTTCTGAACATTTAAATGACATCAGACACAAGAAGCTCACAAATGCTTTATACAAACACACTGAGGCACAGAAATGCATCCTTTAATTTTGCTGTGCTAGAATTATTGGACAGAGAACAAATAAATCAGGTTTGCATCAGATTCTGAACAATAAAAAGAAGAAATGGATTATCAAACTGGGGGTTTGTTTTCACCAGGGCTTAATGAATACCTTTAATTGGTATGGTTAATTAATTTACTAATTTGGAGCCTCATCTAGTGAATCCTATAAAAAGGAGAACAAGTGTATGTGTCTTTACTGCACTGAAGAAGGCTTTGTAATTTTTACAGCCGAAACAGGTCTGTTTTGTCTCTTTTTTTATAATGCTTTTGAGTTAATAAATTCTTTATACTACAGTCTGCTGGCTCAAAACGTTTTGTACTGCTATAAGGTCTTTTTGGAGCCTTGCAGTTGCCATACTTGCAGGGGCTGCTTTATCTACGATCATTTCCCTTCCTTCTCCTGCTGTTGGTCTGTGGCATGCTGTGTATCAGGCACAATCTAAAACCTGATGAGGACTTATTTTGAGTGTAATACTACTGAGGCTCATTACTTTTGGTTTATTCCTTCTAGTTTGGTGGATTTTGGATGCCATTTTGACTAAACCGCTATTTGAGTGATTACAAATAAGGTTACATGCCTTCCTGTTTAGTTTAAAACTGTGTTGCAGTTATTAGGACATCGGGCACTGTTTAAGCAAGGGCTGCAACAGGTCTCTTGCACAGTAAAAGAAATCTGGTATTTTTACAGCGTTTATTCTACAAGTGAACATCTAATTATACTAAGGGCTTCCTGTAGGTTATACTGGACGTTTGAACAGCATTTTGTCACCAATGTATCATGAGTAGTACATCTTTACTGCTTAAACCTTTTTTTGGCAACTAATAAAAGGTGGGTTCATTAACATCAGGGAATCCACTTTGACTTTATATTTTTTGCTTTTCAAGCTGTTTAAAACTGTTTTGTACTCTCGGAAGCATTGAGCGCCATTTTCTGGATCAGTTTTTGCTCATTTGAGGTGTGTGCTAAAGGAATTTGATATTTTCACAGCCATAATTCTACAAGTGAACATCCATTATATTTTCTTGGGCATACAAAGAGCTTTTTGCAGGTCACACTGGACATTTGAGTATTTTGTCACCAATGCATCATGAGTAGTACATCTTTACTTCCTAAAGCCTTTTTGAGAATCATTAAAAGGTGGGTTCATTAACATCAGGGAATCCACTTTGACTTTACGTTTTTGCTTGTCAAGCTGCTTTGTACTCTCGGAAGCATTGGGCGTCATTTTCTGGATTAGTGTTTGCTCATTTTGGGCCGTCTGCTTGAGACTATTGTGTAGTTTTGGTGAAAAGCTAACATATTGTATGAAGGACTGGAACAACTTTGATGCAGGATATATTTTGGATTAGTACTTTCAGGGAATGCATTTTGCTTCAACTTTGCAACATATAGATGAATAAGTGAATGTACAAGGGTCGAATGGTCGCCATCTTGTTAGACTTGGTTATAGTTCATTCTTTAGTACAGGAGGAACATTGGGGACTTAATTTACAAACAATTAAGGGCAGAATCATCAGTATACTGCTGCCAAATATCGCATTGGGTTTGGATTTACAGTTTAAGAACTTTATACTTGTTTTTTGAGGCTGAAGTATGCAGTCTGTTTCATCATTGACAAATTTGCTTATGGACATTTAGGTGATGTACGATTCTTTTCACAAATTCGTTTTTGAGCTAATTAAACCATCATTTTTTACTTGGGATCATTTTTCTCATTTTTATGTATTAAACTAGACTGCACTAGTTTACATGATCAATGTGGATTAGTTCAACTGCTGTTGGGAATAATTTTGATTGTATGAACATATTTGTGGTAGGATTATAATACTTATTTAACAAGCAGTGTTTAACTGTTCAGGACTGGATTTACAGTATATTCACAGTGGAATTTATGACTTATTGTTATATATACTAGATATTAACTCTAACACTAAGTGCTTTGGGACTGTGGATTTTTGAACCTGTTTTATTGGTTTATAATTGTCACACCACTTGGAAGTCACTCATTTCTTCTCTGTGTACTTTATATAATTTTTCATTTACAGTTTGGTGTTTAGGAATCTACACCCAATATTGCATTTGTATATTACTCTGGGATATATCTTTGCATATTATAACAAGATTGCCTAATTGGGTTTTGACTCAACCTTTGGGACCTTGTCATTCAAGATTTTTTTCCCTACTAGGAACGAGCTATACCAAAGGGTAAACTCCTTGGCAGGAAGTATATTTACATTGGTAGGGCCAATTTCGTTATTATTATTATTAATACCTATTTAACATTTGGATGTTGGACATATGACTATTGTTATCAGCCTTTCTTGATCCATGGTCTGGTTTCTTTTGGATGGCAACAAATAATTATCAACAGCAAGCACTATTATAGTTCATGATTAAGATTATGGTGGAGGTTATAGATATGCGTACTATGGACTTAATACTGCTTAAGAATAAAGGTCAATGTTCTTCTGAGTGACTTAATAGCAGGGGCTAATATTGTCCTAAATCCTATTAAATGTTGGATATTTATATGAACACTTTATAACTGCAGAGTCACCGACTGGATTGGTTCTGATAATTGAGTGTTGAGACTTAGCACTGCTTAAAATGTATTTATTGAGGAGTAGGGGCTAATATTGTCCACACTCAACCATTTTTTATTGTATTGGTACATGAGCATAGCATTGCTGTAAGGGTTGCCTATTGCTTCATAAATTATATGATTTAATGTCTATATGACAAGAAGTTTTGAAATAACAGTATAGGACTTTTTCTGGACCATTGAATCAAGATTAGGCTTTCCGATTACCACAATTGGGGCATTTATCATATATTCATAGCTCCAACACCTGGTGTTAGTATAGGGGATAAATAGTATTTATTATAAGTGCTGATTATTGACCACCAATGGATCTTACTAACCTGCTGAAGGGTTTATCCTCAAACAGGGACAATTTGGCCGTATTTGGCCTTGGCAATATAGTTAATCAAAATGGGCCTACAGATTTGGTTTTGGAAAATACATGTGAAGCACAGTTTCTCAAACTAAACAAGAGTATGAGGTCCCTTCGGACCAATGTATGGCATTCTAAGCTCTTTAAGGCATACCTAACCAAGGGCATTTCACCAAGGGGGGGTGAGAGTACATATATAGCCCTTGGTTTATAATAGTGACACAACCCTGACAGAACAAGGGCGGCGCAGTGGTGCAGCGGTTAATGTTGTCGCCTCACAGCAAGAGGTTCTCCGGTTCGATTCTCGGCTGGGGTGCCTTCTGTGTGGAGTTTGCATGTTCTCCCTGTGTTCGAGTGGGTTTCCTCCGGGTACTCCGGTTTCCTCCCACATTCCAAAGACATGCATCTGGAGCATTTCTCCCCGGGCCTCCGCTGAAAACAGGCTCTGTGGAACCTAGTCGGACTTTCCCGGTCAACAAATGTTAAATAAAAAAAATAAATAAATAAAAACAAAGGGCTTTGGCTCAACAAACAGCTTCCATGGGTATTGTGGAAATTTTAGCCTCTCATTTCGAGAGAACCATTGATAAGGATATATCAATAATCACACAAATGTGTGTGGACATTCAGAAATTTGAAGGACAAGAGTCCTATAACACTGGTCTTAGGAAACTTAGCCAGGACCTGCTAACCCTGGAGCAGCAGTTGAAAGACAGAAAAATGAGAAAGTTCCGTAGGGATCTAGCTGACTATGAGGGTGGGCATCCCTTTTCTAGTAACGGCAGGTTCAAACAAACACATTGGAAGGTGGTCAAAAGGAAAAGACCAAGTTCCATTTTAAAGAAGCCTTCCTCATCCAGTTATGATACTTCTGGTGAGGAGTCCTCATCGCTTAGAGCCTGATGCACAGCATGCCCCAGATTCCCCAGCCTCTAAACGAAGCAATACACAGATCCCTTTAGGGCAAGGAGGGGGGGGGGGCAGGAAACATCACAAAGGTGGACAATATGGAAGGATTGTTGAAACTGATGGTGCAGAAATAGAACATAACACTGTATTGAATATTTCATCCACCCCTTTGTCACCCACCCAAGTTAAAATTTTGAATAAAGGTCTTAATTTATACCTGGCTTTTATGCGTCTGAGGATACATTTGTACAAGATATTACCTCATTTTGTAGTGTACTTAACCTGAGATTATTTTTTCAGACAATATCTAATCCTAAATCACAGGATGGATTTAAATACCACAAATCTAATTTTATGCCACCAATGCATCATAACATGTTAATCTTCCAGAACTGCATTCTCAAAGATCTGCATTTCAACTTTAGGGGGTTCTGTGCCAAATCAAAGAATCTCTCAAAGACCAACATAGATGCTCTCCATGAACTAGAAACAAACCATGGTTTGGCTATATTGTCTGCAGACAAGGGTGGGGCAGTGGTGGTACAGGATTGGACCCAATACAACACAGAAGCTGTGAGACAGTTAACTGACAGTCGCCGTTGTACTCATTTGACATTGGACTCAACTCCTGGTTTCAAGAAACAAATCGACCAGTTTTTGGCATCCGCCAAGAATGAGGGAATCATCACGGACAACACATTGCATCACCTCACTGTGTCCCGACCCTTCCAGTCAGTATATATATTTTCTACACAAAATACATAAAAAGTTGGAAAATCCGTCTGGTAGACCTGTAGTTTCAGGTAGGGGTTCTGTCACTGATCCATTATCCCAGTTTCTGATACAGTATCTCAAACCACTTCTTAAATGGGTTAGGGCCCACATCCACGACACTACTGAATTCCTTAAAGTTATTTCGGAGATGCAACTTGAGCCAGGGTGGTTACTTTGCACCCTAGATATTTCTGCATTGTACATTAACATTCCTCACTGGATGGGCCTGGAAGGATTAGAATGCTGGTTATATAAGTCAGAATTGTACCAACCGGGTTTCAACCCTTTTTACTTTGCCTTGTGGAACACGTTTTCACCAAGAATGTGTTCTATTACCAGAACAAATGCTACTTACAAATACAAGGCACTGCTATGGGAGCCTCATTTGCTCCCATATACGCTGACTTATTTATGGCCCACATTGAGGATCAGCTCATCTATGACAATATACACAATACCTATCTAGATGAGATCGATATTTGTAGAAGATACTTGTATGATTGCTGGTTAGAATGGAGATCGGACCATGATTATCTTATGGAGTTTGTTGGATATTTAAATGATAACAAATGAGAGATATACAATTTACAGTCACCTACAACATTAACAGGATCACTTTTTTGGATGTTTTAGTTACTAGGAACAATTATCATACTTTAACATCAGATGTGTATTAGAAATACCCCCAATATAACTCCCTTCTCCATGCTAACAGCTTTCATCCACCACATATATGCAGAAACATCCCAAAATCACAATTTTTGTGTATGAAACAAATATGCTCAAATGATGCTACTTATCAGGTATATCAAGAAGACCTAACCACTAGATTCAGGAATAGGGGCTGAAAAATGGGGAACATATATCAGGCCAGACATTGGGTGGCTAATCCTGACAGGCAGGATCTTTTAACATACATGGATAAGACTATGGACAAAGACAACCATCCGACTGGTTACTACTTATGGAAGGAATACTGATGTCCTACTTAATAGTGTCCGTAGAAACTGGAACATACTCTTACCAGATACAAAACTATGCGAGATTTTGGATGACAGATGTAATTTCTCTTTCAGGACAGGCAAAAATTTGGGTTCATTTTTAAGTCATTATAAACATGGCTGGAGATGTAAAGGTAATTCTATACAAACTACTCTCGTGGGGGACCAACTTAAGAGATATTTTCCCGGTGGCCATTGTACTCACTGCAGAAGGGTGATGAAGACATGCCAGTTCAGCAGCAAAAACACTGGGCAGATATTTTCTTTTTTTGCGAATTGTCAGACAGACTGGGTGATTTATTTGGCTACCTGCACCTGCTCTGCATTTTATGCAGGACAAACGTTCAGGCCTTTAAAATTCAGAATTTCTGAACATTTAAGTGACATCAGACACAAGAAGCTCACAAATGCTTTATACAAACACACTGAGGCACACAGGAATGCATCCTTTAATTTTACTGTCATAGAATTATTGGACAGAGAACACATAAATCAGGTTGGCATCAGATTCTAAATAATAAAGGGAAGAAATGGATTATCAAACTGGGGAGATTTGTTTTCACCAGGGCTTAATGAATACCTTTAATTGGTATGATTAATTAATTTACTAATTTGGAGCCTCATCTAGTGGTTGCCTATAAAAAGGAGAACAAGTGTATATGTCTTTACTGCACTGAAGAAGGCGCTGTAATTTTTACAGCCGAAACCGGCCTGCTTTGTCTCTTTTTTATTATGCTTTTGAGCTAATAAATTCTTTATGCTACAGTCTGCTGGCTCTCAATGTTTTACACTGCTATAAGGTTTTTTTGGAGCCGTGCAGTTGCCGTACTTGTAGGGGCCGCTTTATCTACGGTTTATTTTATGTTGAGTATAGCTTGGCAGAATTACACATCTTCAGACCAGGTGCATGACTTATCAAATTATGAGCACCCAGAGTGGTTAGTTTAGCTCTATTGGTAGAACCCCCCCCCCCCCAACACAGGTCAGAGTTCCAGGTGCACTTGTTGATTGCTTCTTTCTCTAAAAAAGTACATAAATGGCATAGATTACTGTTTCTTTACAACCGATGTCCATGGTTGTATGAGATAAACTGTTGCCACTTTTGGTGAATCTTCCTGCTTGTGAAGCTTGGCTGATAGACTGATGTATGCTTGTAGATAATATTCCGTATGTAATGACTAGGCTGTAACAATGATCCTGTGATTCAGACAGCTACCTGTGTGGCAAATTCCCTTTCTTACAGTATCAGTTTATCTACAAGTGGAATGGATCCCAAGTACCCCTTCCTCATATATTCTGACAAATTTGGGAGTTTTCTGTATGTACATCTGCATTACCTGTTAGCAGTGGGTGTCAAATTACCATTGTTTTTCTTCATTTATTTCCAGGAATGATTTTTCTAATGATAGTGGGTGAACTGACAGATTTAGGAGCTAGACTTACTTAAGTAGTCCATATGTGATGTTGCAGTATCCACCTGCATAGGGGTAATGAACCCCTGAATGCAAGAACTTTAGGGCAAACCTGATTAGTGTAAAAGGGTGAGCCCATTTGTTAACCTATCAATGAGGGTCCCCAAAGACAATCTGGCATGATAAGAACATTCCTGTTTTCAGGATATGATAAAGCATTGGCAGTCTTTATGACCACTTGCATTGTCTGATAAAAATAAGGGCATGATGGATACCACAGCCATATCTACTTGTATCATCACTGTTTGTATCTGCTTTTTTTACTGTTCTTTTTTCATTATTTGCATTGTCAGACGTGAGACAAAACATGCAGCAGAGGTGAAGGAATTAAGAAATGAAATAGATGATTTGAAATCCTTACAATCTCAAATGGAAAAAGAATCTCAATACCTAAAGACAGAACTGGAAACACAAAAGGAAGCCAACACAAGGGCACCGACAACAGCTATGAAGAACTTAGTAGAGCGACTCAAAAACCAGTTGACGTTGAAGGAAACACAGCAAAAAGTAAGTAGCATTAATTCTGATATGCTGTAGAGTCATAGAAAGTATTGCAGCTGTCATGCTGTATCCATACTCATTTGCCTGTACCCTGTTTGCTAACATGTTTCTGTATGTCACTGCATGTTTGATGTTTAATCACTGAAAAGGCAAGCAGGTTGTACTGAATGGAAAATATGGCCTGCATGTGGTACCCCTCCATGCAAGTGTCAGCGAAGTGCCTGCTCAGTCCTCAATTCTTTCTTGCCACCTTACACAGTTTAGATGCTCCTAACATATCTTTTACGAAAAGTTCCTGTGTGGTATAGGCTGCCCTGTAGTCATCACATCAGGAATCCAAGGCCACAACAGATGTGGCCTTTATTGTTTAGTGCCAGATTGTTACATTTCAGTCTGAAAGTCAGCCATCATTAGACAGACATGCTGTTGGTATTTATCACTACACGGTGTAGATGTTCAACACAAGGACGAGCTGGGAAATGCATCTCATGGTTCCAGACTGGAGCAAGAAAGGCCAAAGGTAGAGTCCCAGAATGTTCATTAAAATCACTATTAGTATTTAGCCATTCTTTTATAAGTTTACTAAGTAGCTCTTACAGTCATGACAACAAAAGTAACTGCATTATGTAAGGGTGGATCCCATGCCTTTGCTTATACTGACCCAACTGATGAGTACTAATTCACTTGTTGGATCCAATCTGGCCTTGCTAGTGCTCCAAGCCTCGAGCTCTTTTAAGATTTTTTTCCCCTCTCGTAATCTCCATGTGCACCAAATCTCCTTCAATCTCATTTGCCACCTTCAGTGACTGGATGGATTTTTTGACCAAGCAAAGTGCTTCACCTTTATTTACAATGTCATTCTTTCTTTCTGTTCTTTACCTCTTACAGTTTTTGTAATATGTATAAAACAAGCAAGATAGGACCACCACTATAAATATAGTAAAAAGTAAAAATGTTATTCTTCTTAAAACAGAGAGATGAGAGCTTTTGCGTGCTAACAAGGCACGCTTCTTCAGATCTTAAAAAAAAGAATTGATACTGCTTCATATATATATATATATATATATATGCTATCATCACCTTCATGAGAAACACTTGAGGCAATCAATCAATTAGCAAATCATCGTATTATACTCTGGATGCAGCTTCACTTGAATAGTAGTGAATGAATTTAAAGTGAATTTAAACTAACAAAAAACAACCATTGCATCATGTCTTATAACTATGCTTAGGCTTATGCTTGACCTCCATAAAGCTATACAACTAAACAATCCATCACATAAAATATAGAATATGACTATCCATTAATCATAAATTGTATATGTAGAAATATTAAATATAAAATAAGAGAGTATAAAAGTATAAAAATATACTGATACACAAAGCATAAGAATATACTAATATAAAATATATAAAGTAAATATATGGCTGTAAGTGAGAAATTCTACAGTCATATGTAAACCACTACATAAAATGTATTAATAGTATATGTATTCAAGTGAGTAAATACTTTCAATTCATGTATAAGCATGAACATAGCATGTACATCTCATAAACAAAACAAAAATAATAATAGTAAATATATACATTCTATAATCTTATTAATCTAAATTCATTTACGTGCTCATGCTTCTAATACTGGCTTGATACTTACAAAATTATTCAAACCTGGATATAAATGTGCACGTAATTTAAACATCCAACATAGCTCTATCAATTCTAAATAATTCATTTTATCACCTCCTCTTTTATTAACAGTTATTATTTGTAATACTCTAAATTTAAAATGATAGTTCTTTTCAGCAACTATGTGTTTTGCAAGTGCATTTTGTTGATTAGACCATCTAATATCATAAACATGATTATAAATCCTATCTTTAAGTCTCCTAGATGTCATACCTACATAAAAACAGGGACATAGGACACAAGTTGCAAGATAAATAAGATTACTATCATTACATGTAGCATGAAATTTAGGTATAAACCTATAATCTAGAACAGGATGACTAAACAACTGTATATCTGTTATCACATCACACATATTGCAACGACCACAGGGAAATGTCCCAAAACTCTGTTTATCCTTATGTAATTTCTTATGAGTGTCAAAACCATAATCTATACATAAAAGTCTCTTAAGATTCTTACTGTTCCTATAGCTGAATCTAGGAGACTCACCTATAATGTTTAGTATAGTGGAATCAGTTGTAAGAACATGCCAATTCCTTTTAATTATGTTAATAATATTCTTATTGTCATTCATTTATCTAGTGATGAAAGTCACTCGAGTGCCCTTATTAAATCTACTACAACAAATACCTGTTTTCTTTATTTTCATCTCTTTGTCACTGGTATTCATGAAGACAGCTTCCTTCACTCTATCTATCATAGAATTATTATACCCTCTTTCTAGAAATAATTTCTCCATACATTCTATCTGTTTGTATAAATCTGAAGTATCTCTACAGATTCTCTTCAGTCTGTGGAATTAACTTTCAACAATGTTGGAAAACACGAACCTAGGATGCATACTTCTGAAATGTAATAAGGCATTTTTCCAACACGGCTTCCGATACAGAGAAGTGGATAGACATCCCTGTGCATTTTTGGAGATAACTATATCTAAGAAATCCACCTTCAAATGAGAATATATCATGGTAAATTTCAAAAAATCTGTTGTTCATTCTAAGTATCTCACAAAGTCATTTAACATAATAGTATCTCCATCTCAAATTAATAGGATATCATCCACAAAATGTCTGTGTAGGAGTACGTGTGAGTAATGTTGACTATTAAATAAAAATGTCTTCTCCCAAAAGTATACAACAAGGTTCGCATAAGTATTCGCACATGGGGTACCCATAGCAACACCCCATTTCTGTAAATACAAGTTATCTTTAAACATAAAGACATTGTTAGATAAAACAATATCCAACAGTGTACAAATCAGTAGATGTTCATCATTGTTAAATCTGTCAACTTCATTCAGAATATCTCTGATGGCTTCCATTCCATATTCATTAGGGATAGAAGTGAACAGATTCTTCACATCTAAAGTAACTAATAAACAATTTGTAGGTGGAGACTGTTCAGACACATGATCTAATTCCTCTAATAGTTGATAGGTATCCCTCAAAATAGTAGGAATGTCCCTCACTAAGGGTCCTAGCTTAGTTTCAATATAGATAGACATTGTCTCTGCTACCTATCCTCCTCCTGCCACAATAGGGCGCATTGGAGGCGGAAAAATATTCTTATGAACTTTCGGTAGCCCTTTTATATAAGGAATCAAAGGAGACTCTAAAAGAATATAAGCATATAGTTCCTGGTTAACCTGTCTACACATAAGGAGGTCATACAAGTCATCATAGATGCGTTTTAAAATATTTTTAAAATATTCATCATCAATATTAATGTATGTGTTAGTATCCTGTAACATCTCAATCATGGCTTTATCATAATCACACATATTAAATAGCACTATCCCCCCACCCTTATCCGCTGGTTTAATGGATAAATCAATATTATTCTGAAAGAAAAGCAAAGATGCTTGTTCTTCTGCATTTAAATTAAAGTACAAGCATCTGCGTGTTTGAGTGGAGAAATATTCATAGAAATCTCTTTCACACATCTTAGTAAAACATTCTACACATACCGGTGAACCAGGAATGAAAATGCTTTTACGTTTTAGCCTGTTAATACTACTCGAGCCAGCCTGGCAGTCATCTTTGAACATCAATTTTAGCGCTATAGAGCTCCCAAACATTTTTAAATCAGTTAACAATCCATTCATGTCACTACCTTGAGATGGAATAAAGGATAAACCCTTATTCAGTAGTGATATGTCCGCAGGATTCAACTCATAGCTTGAGAAATTAAAAGCTAGGCAGTTCAGTTCCTTGTCTGACATCTTGTTTCTGAGTTCCTGCCTGAGAATTTCCTTTTCCGATGTCCACGACTGTTGGACCTTGTTCTGGATGCTGTACGTATTCTCATCGGGTAGGGCAAAAAACGTTCAATGCCATTGGTTATCATCTTGGGTCTGGCTCCTGAAACATTTCCACTTGCATGACCCAATAGAGCCTGGTGGTTAGGTGGAGGAGTGTCTACAACTGAAGGAGTGGTTAGTTCAAAAACACCACTCGGTGACGTATCAGGCACATGTTCTTCATGCATAATATCACTCGTAGAAGTATTTACATTTAAAGCGGCAACATCAACTGCTAATGGCTTATCATTCATATTATTGTTAGGGGCAATATGAATAGAATGTGAGGCAACATTTGCATAGCTGTTAGGATTATTATTATTCTTGGGCCAAATGAATACATGACCAGAAACAAAATCTTTACAGTCACGTTGCAGTTTACAATGTTTCATTTGTTGTAATCTATCACTGTACATAGAGGCATTCATATACATGTTGTCAAGTTTGGCCTCATACATTTCCCCTTTAAAGGGTGACCGTAGATCTTTATTCAAAGCCTCTACTCTCTTATTCATTTCAATTTCTATCGGTGAAAAATAATCAATGAGAAGTTTCATATAGCTATTGCCAAGTTCAATATTAAGCTGTTACCATTTCTTTAGGAGTTCAGGATGGCTATCGCCATAGGTAGGCATACAAAGCACTCTCATTCCACGTGGAATAATGTGAAAGTGCAAGCTGACGTCCATATGTCTACGTTGCCATACTAATCTTTGCAACTTATACAGGTCATTCTCAAGGTCTCTCAAGAGATTATTAAACTCATTCACATTGTCCACTGTACCTGTAGTAGATGGTAACAACGGATGTTGTAGTTCCAAATTCAGAAGTGGATTATTCCGTTGTTCAACAATATTATTCCACTTCTTATTCAAATCCATTCTGATAGGATTATAGTCCAACTCTATCGGTTGTGTATCAGTCATGTGGCCACTACGATATCCAAGAAGGGAGAATCAAATAGTAGAAAAAAGATACTGTTGTGGCCCAAAGGTCCAAATCGAGAAACTAGCAATAATGTAAAAAACAAGCAAGATAGGACCACCACGATAAATATAGTAAAAATGTTATTCTTCTTAAAACAGAGAGATGAGCACTTTCCCATGCTAACAAGGCACGCTTCTTCAGATCTAACAAAAAACAATTGATACTGCTTTATATATATATATATATATATATATATATATATATATATATATATATATATATATATGCTATCATCACCTTCATGCGAAACACGTGAGGCAATAAATCAATTAGCAAATCATCCTATTATACTCTGGATGCAGCTTCACTTGAATAGTAGTGAATGAATTTAAAGTGAATTTAAACTAACAAAAACAACCATTGCATCATGTCTTATAACTGTGCTTAGGCTTATGCTTCACCTTTATTTACAATGTCATTCTTTCCTTCTGTTCTTTACCTCTTACAGTTTTTGTAATATATAGCTTAAATAATCTATTTTCCTGATATTTTTAACTCTTAATTGATTCCTCACATTGTTTGGGCAGGAGCACTACAGACTATCTTTCATTAAATAAAAAAAAACCAAAAAACTTCTATATAGCTTTATACATTGCAAATGGATGAATGGAGAGATAGATAGATAGATAGATAGATAGATAGATAGATAGATAGATAGATAGATAGATAGACAGACAGACAGACAGATAGATAGATAGATAGATAGATAGATAGATAGATAGATAGATAGTAATTGCTTTTTTCTTGTTGGTGCTTAGGTGATTTGCCTTTTGTTAGTTGGTCTTTGAGCTTTTGCCTGTTGTGTGTTTAACTCACTTAGGTGACATAGGGTGGGAATGGAAGTAAACCATCTGTAGTATATTTTTTTTTTTAACATTGAAAATAAAAAAGTGCCGCACCAAATGTCCCAGCCAAATGTTTATTCACCACAGTTTTAGCGCTTTTGTTCCAAAACTCAGGAACTTCATCATAAACTGTACCAGAGTAACTTCCTTCCTTTTAAAGACTCAGAAAGAGGCTCCATGCATGGACCAGCAATATTTAAAGAAACACACACTCTTAAATACACACTTAAAAGTAGTTCTAGAACTACACACTTCAAAAATACTTACATAAAATGTGTTGCATAAAATAAATGTATGTCAATAAATGTTCCTTCAAATAATTAATTTATATATATATATATATATATATATATATATATATATATATATATATAAAAGCTTTCATAAGAATAAAATGAAAAAAAAAATGGTGGATGTCATAAAAAATTCTGTCATAAAATATACACACAAAAGTATTAAAAATTGCAAATGTCCTTGACCTTGCCACGTTAAGACAGGCAGTTAGATTTGATTTTCAAACTAGGCATAATAGATATTAAACTGTTAATGCCGGGGGGGGGGGGCATTCAGTAAAATTTGCCAGTGGAGCTCTCTCTTTGCAACAAATGTTTCCCAGTCACCACCTCTTTCAAAGTGTTCTACTTTCTCTAAAATAGTGAAAGAAACTTTTTAAAGTCATCACATTGCAACAAATGTTTGTAAAGGGCATTGAATTGATGTGCCTTACTGATTGCATATACATGCTAATAAATTATTGTTTATAAAGGTGCAACAACAGTCTTCCCAACTTAAATGCTAGGCAGGATGAACAGAAGGCAATATAAACTACCCCTTTTGTGTTACAATCAAATTTGCCTTTGACTGTAATCAGTCTTGGAAAACCATGTAGTGGAAAACTACTACCTTCTAGAATGAATTGACACTGCTTGCATGCTGCACACCGTTTCATCCCCCAGTTTTTAATGACTTTACCTTTGCAGCTTCCACTAAATTTAAATAATGATTTGAAGTTTTTGTTATTCTTATAAACAAATATGGGCTGCTCTCCCAGCCTGTTGGTTAACCAAAGACTTCCAAAGACAGTACACCAATGACCACTAATAGCATTCTTTAAAGAGTAAACGTCTCTACTGTGTGGTAAAACCAGTGCCTGTGAGTGGTTACCAGGACACAAACAGACATTTTGCTCATAGGTATTCTTTGTGCCCATTTTATGTTTAGACTGTCTAATAATGGGACCATAACAGGAATTCCAATGTTCCATAACAAATCTACTAACATCATCTAACATATTCTGGGGGTAACTCTTGTTTCTGAACATATCACACAATATATTGACCTCTATTTGAAATTATGTGTCATCAGGAACCAGTCTGCTGAGTCTAATTAATTGTCCCCTTACTTAGTTCTTTTTTTGCCAGATGGGGTGTTGACTGTCAAAATGCAAATATGCATTTGAAAGGGTGTTCTTTCTTAATATGTTAGATTCATACCTGTGGTCCTCAGAGTTCTTATATAACATGATGTCAGGAAAGTCTATGGTCTGTTTGTCATACTGATGGGTACATTTTAAGAAGTCAGTAGAGTGATTTAACTCTTCCAAGTCACCGTTCCACAAAATAAAAATGTCATCTAGGTACCTCAAATAGACTTCCAACTTAGAAGAAAAGGTTGAATTCAGAACCATGGAGGTTTCCCAAAACCATAGGACCATGTTAGCAAAAATGGGGGGCTGAAGCTGACCCCATAGCCACACCTCTGTGTTGTTTGTAATATTCACCCTCATAGTAAACATAATTATTTCTCAGCACTAACTCCATACATTGTAGTATCAGTCTAGTTTCTGTCGTGCTAAGGCTGATATCTGAAACCATTGCTTGATGGAACCAGTCCAACCCCTATTCGGGAGGGATTACAGAAAATAAATCTTTAATGTCAGTAGTGACAAACAAAACTTCTTTTGAAAATGTAATTCCAGAAACAGTCTCCAGAAAACGCCGGTAGTCTTTAAATAATTGTTGTTTGTCCTCAGGAAATGATTTGAGCTTGTAGTCAACAAATTTGGCCAGAGGCTCTCTTTTGGACCTTGAGGGTGCCACAGTCGGTCTTAGGGGAGGGTCAGTGACCGATTTATGGATCTTCGGGATACCAAAAAGCCCTGGGATTCTTGGTTTGTTAACCACTAGGAACTCCCTCAGTGTCAAATGTAGGTCATAAGTCTCAAAGATATCATTCAGTAGTAAATCTATGGCATGGTATGCAATGTTGATTTCATTGTGAGACACTTCAATAAAAAAATTTCCATTGTGTAGGTGGCCCAACATATTGGTGGAATAAAGATGTTTGTCCATTATGACCACTCCCCCACACCTATCTGGTTTCATAATGCATAGGTTCTTCTCACTGGCCAATACCTGCAGTGACTCTCTCTCCTCATTAGTGAGATTGTAAAACTTAGGATGTGATGTTGTCCTATCTTGCTTTTTTTCACTGGTTGGGTTCAGAACTGATCCTCAGTTCTGACTCGGCCGTATACAAAAGCTCAAGGTCTTCCACTAGCTCGTGGCTGAAACCCCTATCCCATCATGCTCTAGTACATCTCCTCAGATCTCAATTGCCGCTAAACAGATCTGGTGCTTCCATATTGGCTCTGGCTAAGTGGGAAAACTTCTTTATTCATTATTGGAATATTGTGTTCTTTGCTTGTTTATAAACTTAGTGATTAGTGTTTACTACATATTTAGTTAGAGTGTTCCTTGTTGTGCTTTTTGCTTCTGACCATCGTTTTACCCCTAGGCCTTCGTTCCTATTCCCTATCCTGGCTTAAATGTTCTCCTTTCAAGCCAATTTTTAGTTAGAGGGCTTCCTTTTGCTATTTTTTGCTACATTTTATTAATATACAAGTTTGTTAAAAATTTGAGAGTTTGCCAAGTGAATTATTGCCTTATATTTTTTTCCTCTTCTAACTTAAAGCGTTAGCTCATTTAAGTTAGAGGGCTGCCGTTGCCCAGTTGAATTAGAGGGCTGCCTTTGTTTCTTCCCTTTCCCTGATCACTAGGCAGCTTCATTTAACTTAGAGAACTGCCACCCCTTCTCCTTTTTCTGCTTTAATCGCTAAGGTTGTTTCTTCCTGTTGTTTAAAAAAACAAATATATATATATATATATATATATATATATATATGTGTGTGTGTGTATATATATATATATATATATATATATATATATATATAATAGTGTTTTTTTGACTAGGTATACTGTTTGTTTGTTATTTCTAGTCATTGTTGTGTTGAATGTTTTCTGAATATGTCTAAGGATCACAAGGAAATCAAACTTTCTGGCTTCAAGAAGTGTGGAAAGTGTAACAAGAAGATGTCTATAACTGATGGTCACACTGTTTGTGTATACTGCCTTGGAGCAGTGCATCTTTAAAAATCCTATGCCATTTGTCACTCCTTCAGTTTGAGAGTACTACTTGAGAGAAAAAACAAACTTATAGTGAGAGGTTTACTGAAGTCCCCCTTTACTGAAGCACTTGAAGAAGTTCAGGGCACTAAATCGGCCAAGTCTCCATCCTCAAAGTCCGACAAATCGGGAAAAAGATCATCTCCTTCTTCTTGGCAATTGGAGCCAACAAAAAAATTGAGCAAAGTGGCATCTCCGGATCTGAAGACTGCCGGGTCCAGAAAATCTCCTTCATCAGCTCCTTCTGTGTCAGTGCTGATGGAGTTTGAATTACAGAGCCGGTTCCCAGAACTGGAGCCAGTTTCTCCTATTTTAAGGTCTCCTGTACTGCAGCCAGTCAGATCTCCTGCTCCCTCCTCTCGGTCCTCCAGGAGTTTTTCTGATGATGACGTGGATCGGGTGGTGCGCAGACTTTTATGGACACAGGCACTGACCAAACTGTTTTCTGCTCCAACCCAGAGGGATTCAGAGCCAACCAAGACTTCCCCTTCGACATCGATTCCTCCTCCAAGCCACCCTGGGACCTCGAAGCCAGAATGCCTGATTGTAGTGGAACCGTCAATGCCAAGGCCTATTGTGGGATCTTTGGGCCTGACGTCTTCTTCGACATCCTCGGTTCCATCTGAACTCAAGGAGTCTAGGAGCCAACACTCTCCGGTCGGGTTCTGGAAGGAGAGTCCGTTCGGTCAATTGTCGGATCCAAGCTTGCCTCTCGGGGCTTCTGCATAGGTAAGCTCGGCTCTTACATTGGCCTTGGAGCCAACTTTCTTGGTTCCAGGGATGCCTTCTGGTTCCTCGGAGTTGGGTGTTTCCTTGGATCAGGGGCAGGGGGTTTTCAAGGTGATGAAGAGAGTGCTGTCTCCACAGACAGCTCCACTCACAGGTCCTGACATTCTTCTCCCTAAAGCACAGGCATCTGTATCAGCACCACACCATCCACAGACACGTGGACACCCTAGGCCTCAGGATGCCCCATTAGATGAACCATTCTCTTTTGAAACCTCTCTGGAATACCCTTCTGAAGAAGTCCCTCGTTAGAGACTTTGCAGGAGGAAGCATTTGTCAGTCACTTCTGATACAGACCTTGATGAGTCAGAAGGTTCCCCATGGTCGCCCTCTGAGGATGTCTACTTTGCAGACATCCTGGAAATTCTTAAGCAGAGGGGCGGCTGGAAGTCCATCAACCCTTTTGAGGAGGAGTCTGTATAACTGAAAGCCTTTGGGTCTCACCCTTCCACCACTTGGGTGTCTCTGCGTTTTGACGAGCTCATGGAATTAGTCGAAAGGCATGGGAGTCTCCAGACGCAGTGGGACCTGTTCCTTGGAGGCCAAACAAGTTTATTACTGCACCGTCTGACAAAGATTTCCTTACCAAGGGTGTTTCAGTAGATGCTATGGTGATGGCAGCAGCCACCAAAAAGGAACTTTCTGAGACACCCTCATCTGTCCATCCACCGAGCAAAGAGTCTCGAACGATGGACAGATATGGAAAGCACATGTTCTCTTCAGTGACCTTTACACTCAGATCACTGAATTATCTGATGCACTTTACTAAGCTACAAAGAGATCCCCTAAAGATGCTAGGAGATGTTCTCCAAGGTTCAATAGCTGCAGGGGGTATCAGACAAAGTTTCCTCTCAGCTCTCCACCGTAAACTCTGTGGTTAACTCCTCCATGAGGCTCATTTCTTATGCAGCAGATGGAGTGAGTAGACCAGCGGGTTCAGGAATTTCCCTAAAGAGACATTCCTGAAGTCACTTGTGTGACTTTGAGGAACCCTTAAAATCTTCCTTTTTTAATGCCCAGTTTGATGGCTCATCCTTGTTTGGGCCAAAAGTCAATGGCACACTATCCAGGTGTGAGCAAGAAGGAAAATCTCTCTCTGCCATAGGAGTTCATTTTTCTCTACCTTCTAGACCTTACCCAAAAGATCAAAAGGGAGGAAAAATGTAGTTCCAAAAATTCCAGACAGCTTTTCAAGACACATGTGGTAAAGATGCCGTCCAATCAGCAGAGGGGGTCCGCAAAATCAGGGCAACAGGGAGTCACTCCGTGGTAAGCCATTTCAGTGCTCCTGAAAGGAGGCCTGTGTGTTCCTCTCTGGAGGCAGTCAGGGGTCGCTTATCTTTGTACTCAGAAGCCTGGATAGAGATAAAAGACAAATGGGTACAAAGTATCATATCCAGAGGCTACTTTATACCCTTTTCCTTCCCCGTCCCAAACATAAAAAACATCCCGGACGTTCCACCCATTCAAAAGGAACAGACAACTCTAGAAATTCAAAAGTTGCTAGACAAAAGAGTCATCCAAGCAGTCCCCACAGACCAAATAAGATCTGGAAATTACTCAAGGTTATTTTTAGTGCCAAAGAGAACAGGGGACTGGAGACCCATACTGGATCTTAGGTTAAACAAATCTGTAAAAAACAAAGTTCCAGATGGTAACACTGCAGTCAGTATTCCCTTTTCTGGGAAAAGACGATTGGATGTGCTCTATAGACCTCCAGGATGCATACTACCACTTAAAAATGGACAGGCCCTTCAGGAGTCATCTGCACTTTCGACTGGGAGCCAGTCACTACCAGTTTCGGGCTCTGCCCTTTGGTCTCACTACAGTCCCCAGAGTGTTCACCAAGTGTATGGCAGTAGTCTTGGCTCACTTGAGATGTCTAGGATTCCGAGTGTTTCCGTATCTAGACGACTGACTCGAAAACTCCCCCACCAAGCATCTACTAGAAAAAGCAAGGGACACCACAGTACATCTCTGGTCTCATCTGGGAATCATGATAAGTTACGAAAAATCTGCCTTGTTCCCATCTCAGCGTATCGTTTTTATAGCAGCAGATCTAAATGCAATACAAATGAGGGCAAAACTTCCCCCAGAAAGAGTTCAAGTACTTCAACATCAGATTTTAAACCTTCTTTCCAGGAGAAAAGTACAGGCAAGAACAGTACTCAAAGTCTTGGGGACCATGGCAGCAGCAATAAACTTAGTTCCATTAGCACACCTGCACATGAGGATTTTACAGTGGTGCTGTTCACTCATTGTTCCCTACAGCAACTTCCCATGTCCCACCAAATTTCAATAACAGATTCTTGCAAGAAGGACCTTCACTGGTGGCTTTACTTCATTCAAGTAACATTAGGTCGACCCTTTGTGCTTCCATATCCATTAGCCACAGTAACCACGGACACTTCCCAGATATGGGGCATTATCTGGGAAGAACAGTCCAAGGCACCTGGCAGGATCATGAGGTCCATTTACACATCAGTGTCCTAGAGATGAGAACAGTGCTTTTAGTGTTGCAGTCATTTCAGGACTCTCTTCTGCTGGGAACAGGTGCAATACAGACAGACAACATCAGTTGTCTGGTACATAAACAAACAAGGAGGAACCAGGTCCTACCCCCTATATCGAGAGGCCCTGAGAGTATGGCAGTGGGCAACTTCCTCCCAACGCTTTCTGATAGCAGCGCACATCCCGGGAAGATTCAACGTGATAGTAAACTCAGCAGAGTGATTTTGATGCCTCACAAGTGTTCCATAAAACAGGAAATAGCGGAGATGATTTTCCACAAATAGGGCCAGCCTGGTTGTGTCCTTTTTGCCTTGTCCTTAAATGCCAAATGCAGCAGCTTTTTTGCCCTAATCCCCCCTCTGGGGGAGTCACCAAGGGATGCAGTTGTACACAATTGGCCCTCTGGTCTCCTATACGCCTTTCCTCCCTTCCCATTGATAACCAAAGTTCTTCAGAAAGCAAGCTGATTGGGAAGGAACTTAGTACTCATCGCTCCATACTGGCCTTATCAAATCTGGTTTCCCATCCTTTGATCTCATCTCCAGGAGGAGCTGTGGATTTTGGACCCAGTTCCGGACCTTCTGACTCGTGCGTCTGGGATGCTCCATCCCTCTCTTCAAACTCTCAAATTGACAGCTTGGCTGCTCTGATTACAAACATAGCCAGGCTCCCTAATCTATCCCCATCTATGAAACATATCTTGGTCTTGTCTCATAAGGCTTCAGTGAGAAAATTATATGTGAGCAAATGGAAAACATTTTCTTCCTGGGGATTAAATAACCACATTGATCCCTTTTCTGCAACTATAGCATCCATTCTTGACTTTTTAACAAAGGTATTCAATGAAGGCACAGCTGCAGCCACTATTCGAGTTCAGTTAGCAGCGATATCTAATTTTCATATAAGTGAATCAGGCCCAAAAGGGATGTCGCCACAGACTATGCAAAGCTTTCCTGAAGGGCACTATTTTAAGACCACCCATTAAGACTTCTCCAGTGCCATGGGACCTAAACTATGTTTTATAACATTTGATTCTCCCCCTTTGAACCTGCATCATCCTGTGGTCTAAAGTTTTTGACTTGGAAAACAATTTTCTTGATTGCCATTATTTCAACTAGAGGAGTTTCAGAACTGCAAGGATTATCGATAGAGCCCCCCCCCTACATGATTTTCCACAAAGACAGAGTATCCCGTCAAACAAACCTATCTTTCCTACCAAAAGTGTGCTCAGAGTTTAGTTTGAATCAGTCCATAGAACTACCAGTCTTTTTCCCCACCTGTGGCAACAGGGCAGAATATATGTTACACCATCTAGATATGCATAGGCAATTACACTTCTACTTGCATAGGACAGAAGACTTTAGAAAATCAGACCAATTATTTGTTTCATTCTCAGACTTTAAGAAAGGTGCTCCTGTATCTAAAGTCACACTCTCAGATTGTATTACTTTTACATACAAATCTCACAACAAAGATCTCGCCTTTAAAGTCTAAGCTCATTCTACAAGACTACCAATTGACACTATTTGTGCTGCACCTACATGGGCAGTGCCACATACCTTTATCACTCATTACAAAGTGGATTTTGCCTCCAGCAACAGGGCCTCCTTTGGGTCCACTGTTCTGAAGAATATTCTCCCATGAGCCACCCAAGAAACATGGTGCTAGGGATGCTGTCCCAACCAGTGAAGAATGAAGGCAAGATAGGAGAACATCACATAAAGAAGTTATGTACTCGCCATAATGTTCCATGTCTGTTATCCTTCTCACCTTCATTCTACATCCCACCCTCCTGCCCCCAACTTTGGGCTCCTGGTGTACCCAGGGGTTACAATTGGTAATTAATGTGCTCCAACCTTCTTCCGTACTCTATTAGGTATTCTACAGTTTTTATTTGGTACCTATTGTTATATCAGCAAGCAAGATCTGAGGAGACTTACTAGGGCATGATGGGATAGGGGTTTCAGCCACGAGCTAGTGGAAGACCTTGAGCTTTTGTATATGGCCGAGTCAGAATCAAAGATTGGTTCTGAACCCAACCAGTGAAGAATGAAGGTGAGATGGACAACACACATGGAACGTTATGGTGAGTACATAACTTCTTTTTTTCTATTCTTATTGCACCATTCCCTCACACTTCCTTCACACAGTTGTTCGAATAAGTGGTATACTGGGTAAGAGTGGAGGATTGAATGTGCTAGTTCTCCTTAGGCAAGGATTTAAGTGTACAGTACTATCATCCTGGGTGCCAAAATACAATTTAAATTCAGCTTTCTGGTAAGCAATTTATGTTCAGTAATGAGGTCTACAATATCAGGCTGCCTAGAAGTCACATATTTAAATCCTTTTTGAAACAGTTTACCAAATGTTTTAGTAACAGCGAGGGTAGGTACTTTGATTGTTATACATTGTATTTATTTGTTGTGTAGAAAAAAGGTGTTGGGCCACTTTAAATACTGTTAGAAGGGATGGGTGTGTACTTATATATTGATGGGTTTTATTTATTTAAATTCATTCATTTGATTTTATCCAGTTGTATCTGATGAAGTCTGCCGAGGCAGACAAAAGTGCTTATGTTACAATTTTTTAATCTTTGCACTTAAAGATTTGGATTTGTGATAAGCTCTTACCGTGGAGCAGCTTTGCTTTGCCTTTGGATGGGTTCGCCTGAATTGTTGCTAGGAATTGTTGTTTTTTTAACCTGAATGTGGAAGAGAGGCCACATTTAAAATTGTATGTGTGAGAACGGATCTGCTTTACATGGTCATCTTTTCGCAAAGTTGACTTTCATATGGCCAAGGCCATATGATCTACTTTTGGAAAGCCGACCACGTAAAGTAAACACAAAAAAACGCAATGAAAACATACCTAAAAACTGTTAGTAGGGGGTTAGCCCCCCTGCACCCCCCCCCCATGGGGGGCTCTGCCCCCACAACCCCCGTAACTTAAATATACCAACTCCGAGATCGCACTACAGTGCGGAAGAGGGAAAATTTCCCATTCCGCACTGTATGGAGATAGCGGTTCCCCATGGTCGGCTTTTCAAAAGTCGATCATATGGTCTTGGCCATATGAATTTCGACTTTGTGAAAAGTTGATCGTGTGAAGGGGACCCGTGAGAACTGCACAAAGTGTTTAATTTGCTGCTAAATAGGTTCTCACTCTTTTTTTTTCCTTTTTTTTATTTCAGTAGCACCATCTCAAAAAGTAAATCAAAGCACCTTTCAACTCCCTGACACAGTGTGATGCTGCAGTATCATGCCTTTACTGCAAACCTTGAGGAGTTCAACTCAGAACTTAGTGTAGGTGTTATTAGCAAGATTTTCACTGTGAATATCTTCAGAATGCCACTAGTGTGTGCCTCTTGTGTGTGAGCTTTTGGCAGCATGTCCTGTGCTGCATACCGAAAGAAAAAACATTTCTGTTCTTTCTCATCTGATTGAGCACTTTTAATATGCCATACACATTTTGACATTAAATCTATATCTAAGACCATTGAATTATTTTCTTAATTAGCTTAAAGAGTTAGAAAGGTGATGTGATTCATACAGTGAACTCATCATAAATATAGTCTTTTGTTTCAAAGAATTTAGAAATCATTAAAATAACTGCAAGATGCACCACATACCATTGTTTTTTTTTTTCCTGAAGTCTCTACCTCTGAGCTTTTGGTTTGAGCCAGTTCCATTCACCCTCACTCTGCGTGAGCTCCCTCCCCTTCCCACCCCCCACTTCACCTACTCTAACATTGCCAAAGCTTCACCCCCATTTATACTTTCCCAATTCCTATAACAGTCCTATTACCCTTCAGCCTCTACCAGTCATTCTCTAAAACCCTTTCCTACTTTTCTATAGCTCACTTAATTCCTCCTTAACCCCTGTCTGTCCCTCTTCTGATCTTTTCCATCACTCTTCGTTTTCTTCACCTATACTCAGAGATCAACACTCCCTGTTTAACAGTTCTGCTAACTTCCTGCCTTAGCCTTATGATTCTCCTCCTAACACCAATTAAATCCCTAAAGTCTATCATAGTAGCAACACAATCATCAACCATAACAAGCCCTTGTCCTACTCACTTATTTCCCGATAGCTACCATCATATCTGATGATGTTAATCTTCACCTAATCCTTGACGATGGGTTTGGTTCCGAACCCTCGGAACTGACTTGGCCATTATTTTCCAGCTTGCGCGCTCTAAACTCTCGAGCCAGGCTCTACCCATAATGCTTCTCACAGAGATTACCTCAGATCTCATTTGCTGCTTCTCAGACCAGATGTGTTTTCCTTATCTCTCAAGCCTTGGCGATTATTATAAGTTAATAACCTTTTTTCTTCATAAATTTCCTTGTACCTTTGTCATTACTACTAATTCTACCTGCTCCTCTTCCTGTTGTATATTTTTCTATAACTTTGTAACCCTATTACCGTATGGTATATCCTTCTCTTACCATAGTTGGTAATCTTACTGCTATACCTTTAAGTTATTCTGATTACCATCATTGGTAATTTTTCCTTCTATTAAAAAAAAATCTTATCTAAAATCCTTCTTTACTTTGGATAATGGTGGTGTCTCGTTCTAAACCTAAGGGCACTTCAGGTTTCAAGAGATGCAAGAAATGTGAGAGCAAAATGCCCAATTCTGATGGGCACGCTTTGTGTTTATTGTTTAGGAAAAATTCATTTGCAGGAGAATTGTGCAATTTGTCACAGTTTCTCATCTTGCACTTTAATGGAGAGAAAGAACAAGTTGGTATTGAAAGACTTTTTGAAATCTTCTTTTGACGAGGCCATTTCTGGTTCTAAGGAGAAAACTGGGGAAGCGGGAACTTCGCCCCACAGTTCTAAGAAGAGAGCGTCCTCAGATGTTATTTGTGTTTCACTGTTGCAGTCATCACATTTGGGTTATCTACCTGCAGGTAGCCCTCAGTCGGCCTGAATACCAAAGTCTTGGGATTTCTGTATCTGATGCTGCCACTTCTTCGGTATAAAACATGCAGTTGACACCATTACATCAGTCTTTCTTGCCATGCAGTGTCCAAAGCAGTAGTAGTTTGCAAGTGGCGGTCGGCTGCCTCCTGAAATTTTCGTTTTTCGAGTTTCATACCTGAAGTCTTCTAAAAGATAAGTACTCCCATTGGGGATCCTTTTTTCTTGCTCTAACTGATGTCAGAAAAAGTTAATAATTGTCTGGCCTGTAGAAAGCAAATACCTCACAGAGATTTTGAGACGCCTTCGCAGCCCTGATACCTGCTTTTACAGATTCGCATGCCTCTGCTGAGACCGAACGAATCCGTCCGGCATGCCATGAGTTTTTTGACTATGGATCCCTGCTGATGTCTCTATTTTGATGGGGCCCCCGCAGCTGTGTGCACCGGGCTTGTTTTTGACTAAACTACCGAAGTTTCTCAGGCCCCCAGAGTTCATACTCTAGAAAACCGACGACCAAGTGCATGCTGCATGCTCCCATGCCACGCCAAACAAATGCTTAGAATGGCTGAAGACCTAATAACTTTAATTAGGGAAGCCAGCCTTCCCTCTATGAGACAAAGATTGATTTCTACAGACCGTGAGCCTGATGACGCTGACGCTGATCCCTCTGATTACCAGGACATTCCCTTATCTACCTGTGAGGACTCAGATGCAGAGGATTCCATCCCCTCTGCCTCCCCTCTAGAGGACTTTTCCTTTGGTGGAACCTTGCATACCTTAAGAGAGTATTTCTGCTGGGAATGCCAGGACTACCCACAGTCCAAAAAGAGACTCAGAGAATTTTTAGACTTGCCTCAGCACAAGCCTGTAGCTATGCCTCCTGTTCTGGAGATTGTAGATGATGTCTTCTTGGAATCCAGCCTTACTCCTGATACCTTTCCTCCAGCGGCCAGGAATCCTGACAGGTACTACAGAGTACCTGACTCCCACAAGTTTCTCTTTAAGAATCCTACTGCAGATCCAGAGGCCATTTACCTGGGACCTAAAGGCATTAAGGCTACAATAGCCAAAAGCCCTACCCCTTCGGACAGGGACTCTAGCGCTTTATATAGATGGGGTAAGAAGATGTACACCTCTGCCACTCTTGCCATCAGGGCTTTAAATTGCCAGTTTCATATGTTAAAGTATCAACAATATATTATGGAGCTAATTAAACAGAAAATGATGTTGATTCCTGATTGTGCAGAACATAAAGATTTACAAGAGTTAATGCATTCTGCTAACCAAGTTGAAAAACATACTTTGCAGTGCGGTTTTGATGCCTTAGAAGCATCTTGCAGAGCTGCTGTCACTGGGCCTGTTCTTAGAAGGCATGCTTGGCTTAAGGAACATATCTTGCCAGACTACGTCAAAGCAAAATTACTAGATGCACCACTAAATCAAGAACGCCTGTTTGGCAATAAAGCAGAAGAAGTCCTCAAAAAAATCTATGCAAACTCTTAGGTACTTCCTACAAGTACAGCCACCTAGATTCAGTTGGCATTGGCCTTCAAAAAACTGGTCCTTTCCAGTTCCTCCCAGACCTTCTCAGTCCTAACCCAGGGGCAGCATGCCACCATGATTACAATCTCAGGGTATGCACAGATCTAAGCTTCCACCCCTAAAACAAGGAGTAGTAAGCCAACATTCTATGGTAAAATCTCACAATGACTTATCCTTAATTCTTCCAAGCCTTGCCCACATACTTGCACCCTTAGGAGGAAAACTTGACTTACATGCAAAAAACTGGGAGTACATCACCCAGGACAGATGGGTCTTGAACATTGTATCCCAAGGATACAGATTCTACTTCCACTCACTGCCAACCCCAAGCGGATGGCCAGACCTCCCCCCAAACCAGTGGGCAGAGGCCCAAAAGCAAGTACTTTCTCTTCTCAGTATCAAGGCTATTCGACTTATCCCAGCAGAGCATAGGGAACAAGGTTTTTACTCCAGACTGTTTCTGGTCGCCAGGAAAGAAAACTCTTGGTGCTCTATCCTGGATCTGTCTATTCTCAACACCTTCCTGGTGGTTCCACGGTTCAAGATGCTTACTCTCCAACAGCTGCTTCCTGTGCTAGCCAAGGACTCCTGGCTAGCCATCCTAGACTTAAAAGAAGCTTATCTGCACATCCCCATAAGGGAATCTTGCAGGAAATACCTACGTTTCAGAGCAGAAAGACCCAGTGGTGCAGTGGGTAAGGTGCTTGCCTGTAATCTGCAAGGTGCAAGGTTTGATTCTCACCACTGGAAAGAGCTTGCCTCATTACAGATATTTATTTGCCCAGGGTATTCACAAAATGCCTAGCTCCAGCCTTTGCTTATTGCAGGCAGAGAAAAATTAAAATTTATACATAGCTACACTTTTGCCTGATTCAGGCGGACAGTCAGGAATTGCTACTCCAGCACCTGACATTTGTAAAAAGACTTCTAACTTCACTGGGGTACACCATCAATGAAAAGAAATCACATCAGGTACCCAGCCAACAGATTGTATTCCTGGGAGCAAGCTTGAACACAACTTCCCAGATGGCATTCCTCATTCCAGAAAAACAAATGTATTTGACAAACTACTTCAATCTACTGGCCACCAAAACCCAGCTATCTGCAAGAAAAATACTGCAAGCCCTAGGGTTCATGGCCTCTTGCATTCTACTAATTCCATGTGCAAGACTGCATTTGAGGAAATTTTAGTGGCACTTAAAACGTCTCTGGTGTTAACTTTCTCAGGACCTGGAAACTGATTCCTATCATTCCTTGCCTAAGGGCAGAGTTTCTTTGGTGGGCAGAGGCCTGCTACCACAACAAAGAGCTCCCTTTCACTCTACCCCCTGCCACCCAAACCCTGACAACAGATGCATCAGACTATGCATGGGGGGCTCACATGGCAGGACAAGGTTTTCAAGGCAAATGGAGCCCAAAGCAAATGCACCTGCATATCAATCAAAAAGAAATGTTAGCTGTACAAAATGCTCTGACAGCCTTCAAACGCCTTATTCTTCCAGGCCAAATATTGATAAAGACAGACAACACCACAGTTATGTGGTACATAAACAAGCAGGGGGAACCCATTCCTACCCACTCTGCAGGTTAGCCATGGCTCTGGGGGACACAGCCTTGAGCAACCAAGTGCACCTACAAGCTCATTTCCTGCCAGGCAGACTAAATAAACTGGCAGACGACCTAAGCAGAAATCGAATGGACCTGCATGAGTGGAAACTGGAACCCAAATCATACAAGCTGCTGATCCACAGGTGGGGTCACCAGAGGTTGCCCTCTTCGCTTCCCCTCAGAACTTTCAATTGAGCAAATATTGCACCAGAACTCCCCACAGCTATGCATGGAAAGTGGATGCTCTGTCCTCAATCTATGCCTTTCCCCTCTTCCCCTCCTCTCAAAGGTTCTATTAAAGATCAAACAGGACAAGCCAAGGACAGTCCTGATTGCACTAGACTGGCCACGCCAGCACTGGTACCGATCTTTGCGCAGTCTGACAGTACTGCCACCTTTGTACCTGCCTCAGACCCCCCTCCCTGCTGTTCCAGCAGGAGGGCCAGATTTTCCATCCTCAGTTACAAACCCTGAAACTAGCAGCCTGGTTCATCCCCTGAACCCTCAGTAAACAGGTGCTGGATATCTTCCTGGAGGTAAAAAGGCCTATTGCTAGAAAATCCTATTCAGAAAAGTGGAAAAGATACTGTTCTTAGAGCCAGTCTCAAGGAATGAACACAAATGTGCCCAGCTTACCTCATATAGTAGATTACTTCACAGAAATGTTCCACAAAGGCCTGTCCATCTCTTCAATTAAGATTCATGCCTCTGCCATCTCAGCTCATTATAATACTGAGCCACCCCTCTTCTCTCATCCTCTGGTCAAACAGTTCTTGAGAGGAGCCAGAAATTTAAGACCCCCCAGAAGAGCTCCCACTCCAGCCTTGGACCTTAACTTTGTATTGGAAAAAAACTTACGCTTCCACCCTTTGAACCTGCTGCTTCAGCAGAGTTAAAATTCCTCTCCTGGAAAACAGCTTTACTCCCAGCCATCACTGCAGCAAGAAGAGTGTCTGAATTGCAGGCCCTTATGGCCATGGAACCATTCATTATCTTCCATACGGACAGGGTTCCATCAGGACTAACCCATCATTTATACCAAAGGTGGTATCTAGTGTGGCTTTAAATCTATCCATTCATTTGCCAACCTTTTTCCCTAGTCCTCAGAGTACAGGGGAAAGGATCCTGCACTCCCTGGACATGCACAGGCAGCTTAGGTTCTATCTGGACAGGATTAAACCTTTCTGAAAATCTGACCAGCTGCTAGTCAGTTTGGCTACAGGGGCAGAGGGCAAACCATTTCTACATGGCTAGCACACTGCATACATCATGGGAAACCTGCCCCACAGGGGATCAGAACACATTTCACTAGGGCTATGTCAACCTCTACAGCATTTCTCAGGGGAGTCCCTGCCAGGGACATCGTGGAAGCTGCAACCTGGAGATCTGTACACACCTTCACCAAGCATTACCACTTACCTATCTTTTCTAAATCCAGAGCTGGATTTGTTACAGCAGTCTTACAGGGCCTGCTTGCCAGCCCTAATGCTTCTTACCTGCCTCCACCCATCGTCAGCTTTGGGAATCAACCCAAATGTGATGACTGCAACAATGAAACATGAAGGACATAGTACAGTTGTGTACACTTACCATTAATGAAGATGTTCGAGTGTATTCATTGTTGCAGTACTTGTTACCCTCCTTCCAGCCCCCTAACTTCTCTTTACTTTTACCTATCCTTTTTGTTTGCCATACCTTATATCACTGGTATTTGCTTTTTGCTTGGGGTGTTCCACACCATGTAATTGCTTCCTATTTAGGGGGCTCCTGACATCTGGGGCAAGAAAAACTGATGTAATGGCGTCGGCTGCATGTTTTATACCGTCATGGAAGAAGTGACAGCATCCGATGCAGAAATCCCAAGACTCTGGTATTCAGGCTGGCTGAGGGCTACCTGCAGGCAGATAACCCAAATGTAATGACTGCAACAGTAAATACACTCAAACATCTACATTTATGGTAAGTGCATACAACTGTACTTTCCAGGTTTCTCGTAACTGTCTAAAAAGATACCAAATATTTCCTCAGCACTGAAAAGTTCTTTGGCTCTGGGAGACTTGACACAACCTACTAAACCACATTCAGAATGGATGGATGTCTCAGTATCAGCTCTGACAGAGCCCTCGGTTCAGAGGACAACAAAACTACCATCACCTCCACTAATCTCTTATTCACCATCTGTGGACCCCTTCAGAGACACCCCTTTTGTGGACGTCAGACGATTTAGGTCACCTTCCACTTTATTGGTGATGTCTACTAAGACCCTATCTGAACAGGACATCATGAGGTTAATGGATCAGCTCCTTGTGGCAAGAGGACTACCCTCAATTCTGAGCCAATCTGGCGTTGAGACTGTGCATTCTATGTCACCTATGTATACTCTTCCTCCAACTCTACCAGAGCCTTTGGAGTCCTCAGTTCTGACAATTTCGACTCCGACTGAGTCGGCTCTGTAGCATGTCCATCTTCAGTTCCAACAACTGCTTTGAGTATTTCTGAGTCTTTGGCACTGGAGGACTCCTGGGGTCAGGACTCACTGGTCAGTTCTGAGATGCATGGTACCCTTTCGGTTCCATCTGAGCCATCTATGCCTTTCAGAACATCAGCACTTGCAGCTCAGACCCAGACTCCAGGTGCAGGGGCGGTCTCCTCAGTGTGGGGTGTGACCTCGGTTTGAAGCAGTCTTTTTCGGTTCTGGGCTCCCACCCCTCTACTAGGGGATCTGCTTTCCATGTTATGGAGAAGGCTTTATCCTTCAGGGATTCTTAGTCTTTGCCTTCCATGTCAGGATGGATTTCTTCTCCTTCCTCTTGGCCAGAGCTACCACTGACCTCATCCCCCGGACAGAGGGTGCAAAATTCCCAGGTGGCGCCCACCTTGGTGGTCACCTATTCAGAAACTTCCCCAGAACATACTCCCGAGGAAGTCCCTGCTAAGAGGAAGTGCAAGAGGAAGCACCTTGACTCCCCAGAAGAGTCTTACACTGAAGATACTGACTTTGATGAAGGGGAAGGCTCCCCTAGGTCACCCCCTGAAGATATTTCCTTCAGGGACATCCTTGAAACCCTTAAACAGAGGGGTGGCTGGTCATCCAACCAGCTTTCCTCAGAGGAGTCAGTATACCTGGAGGCTTTTCACGCCCAACCCTCCACTTCTTGCATTTCTCCAGCCACTGATGATCTCATCAAACTGATTGCTCAGCAGGCATGGAAACTACCCGACACCATAGAACCTATCCCGAAGAGGCCAGACCATATTTTATCTGCACCTAAAGAGGAAACACATTGGTCAAAAGGAATCCCTGTTGGCGCTGTGGTGGTAGCAGGAGCCACCAAGAGAGAACTTGCAGAAGACCGTCATACTATCCATTCTCCTAACAAGGAGTGTAGGATGTTGGATAGATTTGGGAAGCGTGTTGATGCTTCAACAACTTTTGCTCTGAGGTCCTTGAATTATATGAAGCACTTTACCAGATTACAAAGAGATTTGATTAAAGAACGTTCAAGTACTCTGTCAGGAGCAATAGCTGAGGAGGTTCAAGATAAAGTTTCCTCCCGGCTTGCGACCCTAGAATCCATTTCTAATTCATCCATGAGGCTCATAGCACATGCAGCTGAAGGGACGTCCAGAGCAGTGGGTTCAGGTAATGCCATCAGAAGGCACACTTGGATGCACTTATGTGACTTTGCGGAGCCATTCAGAGCGTCATTCGTCAATGCTCACTTTGACGGATCCACCCTTTTTGGCCCAAAAGTTAAAGAAACTCTAGCCAGAAGTGAGCAGGATGTTAAGACCCTGTCTGCCGTGGGCATACATTTCTCTACCCCTCAACAACCTTACTCAAGGAATCAGAGGAATAGGAGACTATGGTTTAAGAAATCCAAAGGACCTTTTTGTGACTCATGAGGCAAAGATTTCCCCCGGGGCAGAGGGAGAAACAATGGAAGACGCCAACCTAGAGGCAGGAATGGACCATAGAATCAGGGGTCCAGAGAACCTTTCTCTGGTATTTCCTGTCAGCATCCCTGAACAGATGCCCGATTACCCTCCTCTGGAGGCAGTCGGGGGACAATTATCCCTGCACCCACCGGCCTGGCAGTTAATAACTTTGGACAAATGGGTGCATGGAATAATATCCAGAGGTTACCAGATCCCATTGTTTACAATCCCAGATGTTCCACCCAGTCAAAGGGTGGCAGCAGTCTTAGGAATCCAAAAGCTGTTCAAAAAAAGAGTCATCCAAGAAGTCTCACCAGACTAAGCAGGATCTGGAATTTACTCAAGATTCTTTTTAGTGCCAAACAAAACTGGTAAATGGACACCTATTTTGGATCTCAGCCAGTTCAACAAATCGGTCCACCAAACTGAGTTCCAGATGGTCTCGGTTCAAGCTATACTTCCTTTCTAGGTGACTGGATGTGGTCTGTAGACCTCAAGGATGCTTATTACCACCAAGTCAAAAAAGCAGCAAAAAACAACCAGGAAGCAGGAGTGCGTGTAAACCAAAAAACCTCACTCTGGAATTCTGACAAACGTTCAGCAAATGCAACAATGCAAGGAAAATCTCTTTGCAATTTGACCAAAGCTCAAAAAGAGTTCTCGCCAGAAAATAGCGAATTGTAAGCAAAAAATCTTTATTCCACAGACACGAACCAAACTCCAACACAAGCGCTTTCGCCCGTTCGTAACGGGCTTTTTCAAGTGTAATTTCTTGCACAACAGGTCTTGCTTTTATATGCTTAAATAAATTAAATTATTACATTAATTGATTGAATAATTAATCAATCATTTAGTTAATCAACCAAGTTTTTTTAAAAAAATACAAGTTTAAAAAGTTGAATGCAAAAGGCTGATGTAACGTATACATTTGATGCATCAACTAGCGTAAAAAATATGTGTACTAAAACAATCCAAGTACAATAAATTCTAACACATTTAAAAATAAAGAAACTACTTAAGAAGGAAAACTTCTTAATGTTACAACCGTTCAAGATTCAACATGACAACTACATTAAACCACATTTTTCGTGTTTCCTGTTAATTACAAAGCAGTTACATCTACGGTGGTGCATAATGCTCTCCAAGTAGTTAAACCACAAATTTTACATGTTACCATGTAAAAAAGAAAAAAACTTTAGATATTAAATAATAAAATCGTTCCATCTTGTGGAAATATATTAAAAATTGCCTTGCAAGTAAATATTCTAACCATTTTAAATTGTTTAGAATCAAATGTAAACATGTATTTGCTTTGGTCAAAATAAATGTTGAATAATTAAATAGTACATCATTTATTCTAATCCAACAATTTTAATGCTAAACCTACGTTGTGATCAGTATAATATACAAATAAGTAATAAAAATAATAAAAATTGAAAAATAAAAAATCATGTGGACATATGCCATCATAGCAACACACCAAGGATATAAAAATATAAACAATGACCTCTAGTTTATAGTTTACTTCTTTTGTCCTTCAAAATACAAGCCAAACTGATTCCATCATTTAAACCTGGGCATCTAGTGGCATCCAATCTAAGCTGCCATATTAATTCCTTAATGTTTAGGGCATTTTTCCAATCACCACCCCTCATGTCACAAAATACCCTATCCAGGACAAAAAAGCGAATAGACATGCTAGTACAATTTTGGGAATGCTTAACAAAAGCATTCGTCTCCTTCTTTGTTTTAATGTCATTCATATGCTCATATATCCTACGCCTGAACTCCCTTTCTGTTTTGCCAACATAAAATGATGAACAGTTTTGGCAAATTCCTAGATATACCACTTTGGATGAGTTACAGGAAAAATGTTCCTTAGATGTAATAGTGGTATTTCTAGAAGGAATAGTAACTTTGTCAGTGTTTAAAATAAACGTACATTGATGGCACCTGCCACATGCACAAGTGCCCTTCCGTTTAGTCACAGCGTGGGTTGACAAAATATTGTTAGAGCTAGTTTTAGCCTCAAAAATGCCCTTCAAGTTGATACCCCTTTTTCTAACAAAAGAAATTTTGTTGGAAAACATGTTGGCAAATTCATCCTGCATAAAAACAATAGGCCAAAAATTGCTTGCTGTGTTTTCAATGAAAGCTGCATCCTGCGAATATGTATATATAAAATTACTACCAGAATTGTGTTCAAATTTATCCTGTGTCCTAGGAATAACTGCTTTAACCCCTAAAAGTGGCGGAAAATGCACATCTCTTTTTCAGCACTTCACCAAGAATGTCCTGGAAAAATTCATTAGAATACCCTCTGTCAAGAAAAGAGCTCCTAAGAAATCCTACCTCCTCAAAGAACAATTCTTGTGTGCTACACATTCTGGAGGCACACACCAATTGTCCCTTGATGATGCCCCTCTTGACATGCAAAGGGTGCCCACTGTTAAAATGCAAAAAAGAATTGCAGTGTGTCTTTTTTCTGTAAATTTGGGAAACAAAACCAATATTGTCTGTTTTTTTAGTAAGCTTAATATCCAAATAATGCAAAGTCCTGTCATTTATTTCATAAGTAAAACGTAAGAAGTTGGTAGTTTGGGTTAGATAATTCATGAAATCATGAAAATCCGCTTCAGAGCCTGCCCACAAAATGCAAATGTCATCCAAAAATCTCCTGTAGAAGCTGATGTATTTGCTCCATTGGGTAGATTGAATAAATTGTGTCTCCCATTTACTCAAAACTATGTTTGCATAAGATGTAGCACATGGGGCACCCATGGCTACCCCACTTTTCTGCTTGAAGAACTCCCCATTAAAAAATATAAAGTTGTTGTTCAAAATTGTTCTCATAAACTCCAGTATGTTGTTAATCATACAGTTACTGAGGCCAGATTCCATACGTATTGCCTCACCAAACCAGTCTAAACCCTGCTCATGAGGGATACTGGGAAATAAATCAACAATGTCTATCGTAACCATGTATAATCTGGAATTTTCCATACTTTGATCTAAACTAGTTAAAAATTCCCAGGAGTCCTTGCAAATGTGTTTTAACTTTGCTACATAGCTTTTTAATTGAAAATCCACAAATTTACTAAGTGGTTCAGTTATTCCACCCACACCGGAGACTATTGGACGAAATTTCAATGGGGTTAACCCCTTGTGGACCTTGGGGATGCCAAATAAAATGGGGGTTTTGGGTTTAGAGTCAACCAAAAAGTTGTATGTTTTTTCATCAATGAACCCTTGCATTAATAAATCATATAAATAATACTTAATTTTTTCAAGTGCAATATTTAGTTCATTTAAGGAAATGGACTCGTATGTTTTTGTGTCCTGTAGAATATTGCGTATATAATTATCATACTCCAACTGTTTCATTAGTACAATACCACCCCCTTTATCAGGCCTCATGACCCTGATGTCTTCATCCTTAATTTTGTCCACAATTACTTGTAATCTATGAGGAAAGTTAGTGGGATGTTTAATGTTTTTGTTTCTAAAATAATCCCTTAAACTTTTTTCAATAAGTTCCTCAAACAGCTGTAATTTGGGGTGAGTAGGAGGATTGAAAGTGCTGCTTCTGCAGATGTTCTCCCTGGGGTTGATTTTTAAAAAAACACCGTTAAATTAAGATTTCTTATAAACAGCTTTAACTCAATTAACAATTTGGGCAAATAACTTGCCCTATGTGGAATAAATTGTAACCCCTTTGTGAAAAGTTCAAAAAATGTTTCAGTGATCTGCATATCAGTGTAATTGTATATTTTAAAGTTATTTAAACTGATAATACTACAGATTCCTTCATCACATGTCACTAGGGAGTACAAGATTTGATTACGCTCCAGAGGTCTACCATAAGTTATCGCCTTTTCTCCCAGGCATTCTGTTAAAATTGATTGGATTTCACCCGTGGTCTGCCCTGGGGTATCTGAAAACCCTGTTGGTCATGATTATTTCCTTTTTGCGCTAGCCTTTCACTCCTCCTGGGCATGTCAGAATACTCATATCCCTCATTTGACCCCTGATTCAGCCTGTTACTGTCTCTTCCAGATTTACATTCCTTTTAAACCCTGGTGCTGGGTAGGCCCTACATCCGTTGTATTCAGCCAAGTCCCTTTCCAACTTCTTAGCTTTTCTGTCCAAAACTTTGAAACAATGTTCATCTACCTCTCTAAATGTGTCATTATATTTCTTTTTAAAACCAGTAAATTTTTCATCCTTAATAATGTTTTCATGCAAAGTATTCAATTCATTCAAAATAACATTTCCTTTACAAGCATAGTCTTCCACCATAAGTTTTAACACTTCAACACCAGTTCTATTGAATAATTCAGTCAGTTTTGAATGCAAGGCAGAGCCTGCACAAGCATTATTAGGATATCTGTAACAACGCAGCCCTTTGGGCACGCGTTCCACTTTTATGCATTCATTTAAATAATTAATTTCGAGCTGCGTGTTTTTGTAAGAATATAACTTATTTTTAAAGAGCTCAAATTTGTTTTCCAGTTGTTCAAAGTGGATATTAGCATTAACAGTACCTGTTTTAAACTGTGGCTGTTGCTCAGTCCAGGCTTTAAAATTAAAGTTATTGTCCAAATAAACAGCGTTGCTACGTCCAGCAGAATTGTTAACAGATGGAAAAACCTGAGGATGGTCCACAATAACCGGATCGCCAAAAGATGAATTAATAGTTACTTCTTTATGTTGCTCGCCGTTCCTTTCCTTTACTTTCTCTTTCTCCTTACCATGTTGCTGGTTACAAGGTATACTGGAATTATCGGAACTATTAGCGTTCATCAACGTGTTGTTTAATTGCGTCATGAGAGCCAAAACTTGGTTAAGCTCCCTTCTCGTTACCGGCGTGTCATCCGGTTCCTCCAAAAGAAGCAAAGGTGTGTCAATAAAGCCAGGAGAGGATTGGTCTTCCGCCATTTAGAGAACCAACAAGTCAAAAAAGCAGCAAAAAACAACCAGGAAGCAGGAGTGCGTGTAAACCAAAAAACCTCACTCTGGAATTCTGACAAACGTTCAGCAAATGCAACAATGCAAGGAAAATCTCTTTGCAATTTGACCAAAGCTCAAAAAGAGTTCTCGCCAGAAAATAGCGAATTGTAAGCAAAAAATCTTTATTCCACAGACACGAACCAAACTCCAACACAAGCGCTTTCGCCCGTTAAGTAAGCAAAGCGCTTTTCAGAAGTAGCTTTTTTCAAGTGTAATTTCTTGCACAACAGGTCTTGCTTTTATATGCTTAAATAAATTAAATTATTACATTAATTGATTGAATAATTAATCAATCATTTAGTTAATCAACCATGTTTTTTTAAAAAAATACAAGTTTAAAAAGTTGAATGCAAAAGGCTGATGTAACGTATACATTTGATGCATCAACTAGCGTAAAAAATATGTGTACTAAAACAATCCAAGTACAATAAATTCTAACACATTTAAAAATAAAGAAACTACTTAAGAAGAAAAACTTCTTAATGTTACAACCGTTCAAGATTCAACATGACAACTACATTAAACCACATTTTTTCGTGTTTCCTGTTAATTACAAAGTAGTTACATCTACGGTTGTGCATAATGCTCTCCAAGTAGTTAAACCACAAATTTTACATGTTACCATGTAAAAAAGAAAAAAACTTTAGATATTAAATAATAAAATCGTTCCATCTAGTGGAAATATATTAAAAATTGCCTTGCAAGTAAATATTCTAACCATTTTAAATTGTTTAGAATCAAATGTAAACATGTATTTGCTTTGGTCAAAATAAATGTTGGATAATTAAATAGTGCATCATTTATTCTAATCCAACACTTTTAATGCTAACCTACGTTTTGATTAGTTTAATATACAAAAAAATAATAAAAAATAGTAAAATTGAAAATAAAAATCATGTGGACATATGCCATCATAGCAACACACCAAGGATATAAAAATATAAACAATGACCTCTAGTTTATAGTTTACTTCTTTTGTCCTTCAAAATACAAGCCAAACTGATTCCATCATTTAAACCTGGGCATCTAGTGGCATCCAATCTAAGCTGCCATATTAATTCCTTAATGTTTAGGGCATTTTTCCAATCACCACCCCTCATGTCACAAAATGCCCTATCCAGGACAAAAAAGCGAATAGACATGTTAGTACAATTTTGGGAATGCTTAAAAAAGCATTCGTCTCCTTCTTTGTTTTAATGTCATTCATATGCTCATATATCCTACGCCTGAACTCCCTTTCTGTTTTGCCAACATAAAATGATAAACAGTTTTGGCAAATTCCTAGATATACCACTTTGGATGAGTTACAGGAAAAATGTTCCTTAGATGTAATAGTGGTATTTTAAACTTGTATTTTTTTTAAAAAAAACATGGTTGATTAACTAAATGATTGATTAATTATTCAATCAATTAATGTAATAATTTAATTTATTTAAGCATATAAAAGCAAGACCTGTTGTGCAAGAAATTACACTTGAAAAAGCCCGTTACGAACGGGCGAAAGCGCTTGTGTTGGAGTTTGGTTCGTGTCTGTGGAATAAAGATTTTTTTTGCTTACAATTCGCTATTTTCTGGCGAGAACTCTTTTTGAGCTTTGGTCAAATTGCAAAGAGATTTTCCTTGCATTGTTGCATTTGCTGAACGTTTGTCAGAATTCCAGAGTGAGGTTTTTTGGTTTACACGCACTCCTGCTTCCTGGTTGTTTTTTGCTGCTTTTTTGACTTGTTGGTTCTCTAAATGGCGGAAGACCAATCCTCTCCTGGCTTTATTGACACACCTTTGCTTCTTTTGGAGGAACCAGATGACACGCCGGTAACGAGAAGGGAGCTTAACCAAGTTTTGGCTCTCCTGACGCAATTAAACAACACGTTGATGAACGCTAATAGTTCCGATAATTCCGGTATACCTTGTAACCAGCAACATGGTAAGGAGAAAGAGAAAGTAAAGGAAAGGAACGGCGAGCAACATAAAGAAGTAACTATTAATTCATCTTTTGGCGATCCGGTTATTGTGGACCATCCTCAGGTTTCTCCATCTGTTAACAATTCTGCTGGACGTAGCAACGCTGTTTATTTGGACAATAACTTTAATTTTAAAGCCTGGACTGAGCAACAGCCACAGTTTAAAACAGGTACTGTTAATGCTAATATCCGCTTTGAACAACTGGAAAACAAATTTGAGCTCTTTAAAAATAAGTTATATTCTTACAAAAACACGCAGCTCGAAATTAATTATTTAAATGAATACATAAAAGTGGAACGTGTGCCCAAAGGGCTGCGTTGTTACAGATATCCTAATAATGCTTGTGCAGGCTCTGCCTTGCATTCAAAACTGACTGAATTATTCAATAGAACTGGTGTTGAAGTGTTAAAACTTATGGTGGAAGACTATGCTTGTAAAGGAAATGTTATTTTGAATGAATTGAATACTTTGCATGAAAACATTATTAAGGATGAAAAATTTACTGGTTTTAAAAAGAAATATAATGACACATTTAGAGAGGTAGATGAACATTGTTTCAAAGTTTTGGACAGAAAAGCTAAGAAGTTGGAAAGGGACTTGGCTGAATACAACGGATGTAGGGCCTACCCAGCACCAGGGTTTAAAAGGAATGTAAATCTGGAAGAGACAGTAACAGGCTGAATCAGGGGTCAAATGAGGGATATGAGTATTCTGACATGCCCAGGAGGAGTGAAAGGCTAGCGCAAAAAGGAAATAATCATGACCAACAGGGTTTTCAGATACCCCAGGGCAGACCACGGGTGAAATCCAATCAATTTCAACAGAATGCCTGGGAGAAAAGGCGATAACTTATGGTAGACCTCTGGAGCGTAATCAAATCTTGTACTCCCTAGTGACATGTGATGAAGGAATCTGTAGTATTATCAGTTTAAATAACTTTAAAATATACAATTACACTGATATGCAGATCACTGAAACATTTTTTGAACTTTTCACAAAGGGGTTACAATTTATTCCACATAGGGCAAGTTATTTGCCCAAATTGTTAATTGAGTTAAAGCTGTTTATAAGAAATCTTAATTTAACGGTGTTTTTTAAAAATCAACCCCAGGGAGAACATTCGCTCTGCAGAAGCAGCACTTTCAATCCTCCTACTCACCCCAAATTACAGCTGTTTGAGGAACTTATTGAAAAAAGTTTAAGGGATTATTTTAGAAACAAAAACATTAAACATCCCACTAACTTTCCTCATAGATTACAAGTAATTGTGGACAAAATTAAGGATGAAGACATCAGGGTCATGAGGCCTGATAAAGGGGGTGGTATTGTACTAATGAAACAGTTGGAGTATGATAATTATATACGCAATATTCTACAGGACACAAAAACATACGAGTCCATTTCCTTAAATGAACTAAATATTGCACTTGAAAAAATTAAGTATTATTTATATGATTTATTAATGCAAGGGTTCATTGATGAAAAAACATACAACTTTTTGGTTGTCTCTAAACCCAAAACCCCCATTTTATTTGGCATCCCCAAAGTCCACAAGGGGTTAACCCCGTTGAAATTTCATCCAATAGTCTCCGGTGTGGGTGGAATAACTGAACCACTTAGTAAATTTGTGGATTTTCAATTAAAAAGCTATGTAGCAAAGTTAAAACACATTTGCAAGGACTCCTGGGAATTTTTAACTAGTTTAGATCAAAGTATGGAAAATTCCAGATTATACATGGTTACGATAGACATCGATGTATTTCCCAGTATCCCTCATGAGCAGGGTTTAGACTGGTTTGGTGAGGCAATAAGTATGGAATCTGGCCACAGTAACTGTATGATTAACAACATACTGGAGTTTATGAGAACAATTTTTAACAACAACTTTATATTTTTTAATGGGGAGTTCTTCAAGCAGAAAAGTGGGGTAGCCATGGGTGCCCCATGTGCTACATCTTATGCAAACATAGTTTTGAGTAAATGGGAGACACAATTTATTCATTCTACCCAGTGGAGCAAATACATCAGCTTCTACAGGAGATTTTTGGATGACATTTGCATTTTGTGGGCAGGCTCTGAAGCGGATTTTCATGATTTCATGAATTATCTAACCCAAACTACCAACTTCTTACGTTTTACTTATGAAATAAATGACAGGACTTTGCATTATTTGGATATTAAGCTTACTAAAAAAACAGACAATATTGGTTTTGTTTCCCAAATTTACAGCAAAAAGACGCACTGCAATTCTTTTTTGCATTTTAACAGTGGGCACCCTTTGCATGTCAAGAAGGGCATTATCAAGGGGCAATTGGTGCGTGCCTCCAGAATGTGTAGCACACACGAATTGTTCTTTGAGGAGGTAGGATTTCTTAGGAGCTCATTTCTTGATAGAGGGTATTCTAATGAATTTTTCCAGGACATTCTTGGTGAAGTGCTGAAAAAAAGAGATGTGCATTTTCCGCTACTTTTAGGGGTTAAAGCAGTCATTCCAAAGATACAGGATAAATTTGAACACAATTTAAGTAGTAATTTTATATACACATATTCACAGGATGCAGCTTTTATTGAAAACACAGCAAGCAATCTTTGGCCTATTGTTTTTATGCAGGATGAATTTGCCAACATGTTTTCCAACAAAATTTCTTTTGTTAGAAAAAGGGGTATCAACTTGAAGGGCATTTTTGAGGCTAAAACTAGCTCTAACAATATTTTGTCAACCAATGCTGTGACTAAACGGAAGGGCACTTGCGCATGTGGCAGGTGCCATCAATGTATGTTTATTTTAAACACTGACAAAGTCACTATTCCTTCTAGAAATACCACTATCACATCTAAAGAACACTTTTCCTGTAACTCATCCAAAGTGGTATATCTAGGAATTTGCCAAAACTGTTTATCATTTTATGTTGGCAAAACAGAAAGGGAGTTCAGGCGCAGGATATATGAGCATATGAATGACATTAAAATAAAAAAGGAGACGAATGCTTTTGTTAAGCATTCCCAAAATTGTACCAACATGTCTATTCGCTTTTTTGTCCTGGATAGGGTATTTTGTGACAAGAGGGGTGGTGATTGGAAAAATGCCCTAAACATTAAGGAATTAATATGGCAGCTTAGGTTGGATGCCACTAGATGCCCAGGTTTAAATGATGGAATCAGTTTGGCTTGTATTTTGAAGGACAAAAGAAGTAAACTATAAACTAGAGGTCATTGTTTATATTTTTATATCCTTGGTGTGTTGCTATGATGGCATATGTCCACATGATTTTTTATTTTTCAATTTTTATTATTTTTTATTATTTTTATTACTTATTTGTATATTATACTGATCACAATGTAGGTTTAGCATTAAAATTGTTGGATTAGAATAAATGATGTACTATTTAATTATCCAACATTTATTTTGACCAAAGCAAATACATGTTTACATTTGATTCTAAACAATTTAAAATGGTTAGAATATTTACTTGCAAGGCAATTTTTAATATATTTCCACTAGATGGAACGATTTTATTATTTAATATCTAAAGTTTTTTTCTTTTTTACATGGTAACATGTAAAATTTGTGGTTTAACTACTTGGAGAGCATTATGCACAACCGTAGATGTAACTACTTTGTAATTAACAGGAAACACGAAAAATGTGGTTTAATGTAGTTGTCATGTTGAATCTTGAACGGTTGTAACATTAAGAAGTTTTCCTTCTTAAGTAGTTTCTTTATTTTTAAATGTGTTAGAATTTATTGTGCTTGGATTGTTTTAGTACACATATTTTTACGCTAGTTGATGCATCAAATGTATACGTTACATCAGCCTTTTGCATTCAACTTTTTAAACTTGTATTTTTTTAAAAAAACATGGTTGATTAACTAAATGATTGATTAATTATTCAATTAATTAATGTAATAATTTAATTTATTTAAGCATATAAAAGCAAGACCTGTTGTGCAAGAAATTACACTTGATAAAGCCCGTTCTGAGCAGCGTGTGTTGGAGTTTGGTTCGTGTCTGTGGAATAAAGATTTTTTGCTTACAATTCGCTATTTTCTGGTGAGAACTCTTTTTGAGCTTTGGTCAAATTGCAAAGAGATTTTCCTTGCATTGTTGCATTTGCTGAACGTTTGTCAGAATTCCAGAGTGAGGTTTTTGGTTTACACGCACTCCTGCTTCATGCGTATTACCACATAACAATGGACAAAAGCTCCAGAAGGTTCCTACGGTTCCAGCTGGGAGCCAGTAACTATCAATTCAAATCACTACCCTTTGGACTCAGCACAGCCCCTAAGATGTTTACCAAATGCATGGCAGTGGTTGCAGCTCACCTCAGATTACAAGGTTTTTGAGTCTTTCCATACCTCAATGACTGGCTCCTCGCTGCTACCACCAGGCGTCACTTAGAACAGGCGGGAGACTACACCATGTCTGTTTGCACATCACTAGGCATTTCAATAAATCTCGAGAAATCCAGTCAGCAACCTACACAACAACTAGATTTCATAGCTAAACACTGTCTCAGGAATAGATTCCCTTCCTCCAGACAGACTACTAAGCATCAGGGCTCTAGTTAGACAGATCTTCCAAAGCGACAGAGTCCCAGCAAGACTGATAATTCAAACCTTAGGTGCGATGGCTGCCTCAATTACTCTGGCTCCTCTAGCAAGGGTTCACATGCAAATACTACAGTGGTTACTAACAACGCAGTGGTCTCTAATTCACCAACTAATGTCTTACCAAATCTTGATCACCAATCATTGCAAACTAGACCTTAAATGGTGGTTTCATTCCAATCAGATTCTCCTGGGCTGACCATTTATTCATCCCCAGCCCGAAGCCATAGTGACCACAGATGCTTCCCAGATAGGATGGGGGGGCATTATCTGGGGAAGACAATTCAAGGCACATGGTCCTAACTAGAGGCCAACTTGCACATCAGTGTTCAAGAGATGAGGGCAGTGCTGTTAGCGTTGCAAGCATTCCAGGATACTCTTCCTCTAGGGACAGTTGCAGTTCAGACAGACAGTATGTCAGTAGTCTGGTGCATCAGCAAACAAGAGGAACCAAATCATACCCACTATGTCGAGAGCCACTCAGAGTTTGGCAATGGGGAATTTCTTTCAACTGCTTTCTGATAGCAATACACATTCCAGGAAGTTCCAATGTGATAGCGGACAAATTGAGCAGGACTATACTCATGTCTCACGAGTGGTCTCTGAACCCTGTAGTGGTGAACAGGATCTTCCACTGATTTGGCCAACCTTGCTGTGACCTATTTGCTTCTCCCCTAAACAACAAATGCAGAAGTTACTTTGCCCTAATCCCCCCAGTGGGGGAATCACCCAGGGATGCTCTTCTCCACAGTTGGCCTCCCGGTCTATTGTATGCTTTTCCCCCTGTTCCTCTAATTTTGCAATTCCTGAAGAAAGCCAAAAAGATGAAGAATACCATAATCCACATTGCCTCATTCTGGCCTCAACAAGTTTGGTTTCCCTTCCTTTGGCCTCATCTGTTACAGAAACCATGGAGTCTGGACCCAGTTCCGGATCTGCTAACTCACCCAGAGGGCATGATTCGTCCAAATTTACAGCACCTCAAGTTGACTGTATGGCTTCTCCAATTCCCATTATTGCCAGGCATCCCTTGCTTTCATAGCCCATGCAATACATTATTATTGCACATCACAAGCCTATGACTAGGAAACTTTAACTGTGCAAATGGAAAAGATTTACCATATGGGCTGTGGATAAAGGACTTGATCTCTTTACTGCCCCAATTGAACACATCCTAGACTTCTTAAATACTCTTTGAATCTGGTTCCTCTGCTTCCACTATAAAGGTTTACCTAGCAGCAATCTCAAATTTTCATACTGGTTACAACGACTCGTCAGTAATGTCTCATAAACTTTCCAAAGCATTCTTGAAAGGTTTCTTTTTACTGAGACCCCCTTAAAGGACCAGTCCTTCCATGGTATTTGACTACAGTTCTCCAAGCATTAAAGCAAACCCCCTTTGAACCAGCAACATCTTGTCATTTGAAATGTTTATCTTGGAAGACTTTATTTCTGGTGGCCATCACCTCTGCAAGGCGAGTTTCTGAGTTACAGGCCTAATCATGCAGATCACCCTATCTAATCTTCCATAAAGACAGATTCCAACTGAGAACAAATCCCTCCTTTCTTCCAAAAGTAGTTTCTGAATCCAATATCAATCAGACCTTACAGCTGCCAACCTTTTCCCCTAATTTTTCCAGTAAAGGTGAATATGCTCTTCATTTACTGGATGTACACAGACAGTTGCATTTTTATCTCCAAAAAACTAAAGAGTTCTGAAAATCTGACCAGTTATTTGTAGCTTTCTCTTCCTTATGAATGGGTTGTGTAGTTACCAAAGTTACCTTAGCTAAATGGTTGAGAAGACTGCATCACCTTCATTTATCAATCACAAGAACTTCAACTTCCCAAAACAATTAAAACCCACTCTACTAGGGCTATTACCACATCAGCAGTTTTTCATTCAAAAGCTTTACTAGATGACATTTGTGCAGCAGCCACATGGTCCTCTCACCTTACCTTTATTGTGCATTGCAAATTAGACCAGGTCTCGAGGGGTCGAGCATCCTTTGGCTCTGTGGTGCTTCAGAATATTCTTCCATGAGACCTCTCAAGGCAGATACGTAGCTGCGGATTCTGTCCCACCGTCAGGGATTAGGTGAAGATTAACAACATCAGATAAAGAAGTTATGTCTTACCATAATGTTCCATCTGTGTTGTTCATCTTCACCAGTCCTTGACATACCCACCCACCTTTCCCCCATCCTAAGTCTGTTAGTAGACCTCTTCACTTCTGATCCAGTTTTTCATCAAGAACTCATAGATGGCCTCATCCTATCTGTGTGGTGTATATACACACACACACACACATATATATATATATATATATATATATATATATACACATATATAATATATATATATATATATATATATATATATATATATATATATACACACACACACGTGTGTGTATACATATATAGATATATATATGTGTGTGTATATATGTGTATATATATATATATATATATATATATATATATATGGTTCCCATTCAGAAGCCTGAAACATCATAAGCCTGAAAATCAAAATCCTGAAACCAAAAGCCTGAAAATTCAGAATCCTGAAAACTCAAAATCCTGAAAGCAAAAAAATCCTGAAAGACCAAAATCCTGAAACAAATCCTCAAAACACAAAATAGACATACTGATGTCATTGTGGCTTTGCTATTGTTAGCCCTGTGGTGTTAGGTCATGCGTTGGGGTCAGGTAAGTGTGTGGTTGGTTTTATTTTAGGGTTAGAGAGCAGGTTAGGCATGTATGCAATAGTGACAAATATTGGGGTTAGTTTAAGTGAGTTAGGTTTAGAGGCGGGTCAGGTGAGTGTGCATAGGGTTGACGACCTTAGGGTTAGGGTCAGGGTCAGTTGGTAGATATTAGTGTCTTTATAGTGACATATTAGCATTATTTGTGTTTTCAGGATTTTTGAGTTTCAAGTTTTTTTCTTCTTTTTTTTTTTTGGGCTTTTTTTGAGTTTTTTTTTCTCTGAATTTTTTTTTTTTTTCTTTTTAGTTCATTTTGATTTTCAGGCTTATGATGTTTCAGGCTTCTGAATGGGAACCATATATATATATATATATATATATATACACATATATAAAATCCTGATTTCCTGGCTGTATTCTGCCATCTGGCAAACTCAGTTTGAGGTAATCTTTGTGAGGAGCATTAGGAGAATTATGGGTAGAGCCTGGCTCGAGAGTTTGGAGAACGCGAGCTGGAAAATAACGACTGAGGTTTCAGAACCGAACCCATCATCAAGGATTGGTGAAGTTGAACAACACAGATGGAACATTATGTTAAGACATAACTTCTTTATTTCCCTCTAACCTACTAAACTTAGGTAATATCCACTGCTTCAAACCAAAGGCTCCACAGATGCACCCTACTAAATGTAAAATAAAAATACTACCCCTAAAAAAGGAATGGTGTCAAAACAAATGCTTTCTCAAGCAACATCTCTCAGTGTGGAGACATTCATCTTAATCCTGGTCCACCTCCTACTCCAACCTTCCCAAACCCAGCAAAAACCTTGAACCTGGTTACACTAAATATTTGTAGCACACATAACAAAATTAGAGAGTTACATGGCTGGATAGTAGGATCATAGATATCACAGTCACCACTAAAACTTTGCTCAAACCCACCATATAAGACTCAGAAGTTCTACCTCCAGGCTGTGATGTAATTAGATCAAATGCCGTTGAAAAGTAAGCAGGTGTAATAGCCATATTTTACACCAACTCCCCAAGTCTTATCCCATAATTCAGTAATGCGGAAATCCTTATCTCCTTCGAAACTTTGAATAACAAAAAAGTTTATACATTATAGTACTTTACGTAGCTCCCAGTCATACCATTCTTATACTTGTCTTCTGGACATAATGGATTTCCAGTACAATTAGTAATGAAACTATTATTCTAGGAGATATTAATTGGCAGAATTTTACCTCTGACTTCCCATTCTCTAATTTGAACCTGTTTGGCTTTACCCAACCCATACAAACACCAACAAGTTACAGTAAATCTAATGACCATGGTACTAGCCGTAGACTGGATACTAGTATCCAATCCAAATACATTTCCCTATGTAGGTACATTTACAGACACCTTAAGTGACCAGTTACTCACTTATGCCAATAGAAACATCACTCTTCTAGCTAAAGAACACAACTACAAAACTCCCCATAATCTCTTAAAATTTACCCATCAACTACTTATAGAGTCATTAAATGCCATAGATTTGTCCTCATGAAAAACCTTTTCTCTAGATGAAGCTGTAAACCATTTCAGCTCTACATTCTGTAGCATCCTTGATAGCGTAGCTCCTCTCTGCACAGAAATAATTAAAATCAGTCAGTCTCCATGGCTTTCAAATCCAAGTAAAGATCTCATGAAGAAAAGGACATAGCATGGAAAGAGTGTCAAATGAATAAAACCCACCCAAACCTACAACTTTTTAGGCAACTTCATAATCAAATTTAAAAAGTACTTAAGAGACCAAAAACAATTGTATTCACACCTACAAAACAACCATAGCCCTAGGAAATTTTGGATCCCTCTTTACTCAGTCAAGGATAAAATAGACCCTAATCCATCTCCTGATATCCCTCCTATCCAAATAGGTATCCAGTTTAATACCTACATCATCAAAAGTATTGCCAATTTAATTTTATCCCCACACAGAATTCCTGTGTTCCACCTAAATCTCTTCCAAATCAATATCTACAACTTTCTCTTCTCCTAATATAACCAGCTGTTCTCTCCCTATCACTAACCAAGTCTCACCTGCCAATATATCTTCCTTTTTCCTCAAGTAGTACTCCACATCCTTTAAAAAAACTTCTACTGAGACTCGCCCCCTGCTCTGCCTCTGCAGACAGCCTCCTTCTGGAATACTTTTGAATAGCTGCAAAAGCCATAGCCCATCCAGTCTGCATACTCTTCAGCAGATTTGCTCTTAAAACTTACATTTTTACCTTATGGAAAAAAAGTTCTATATCTATATTTTTATTTATTTTATTTAAATAACAATATACACATAGTTTTACAAAATACATATTTGAGAGTGGAGAGACAGATGCAGAGACAAAACAATATGCTTACAGATCTATGGAAGAGATGTAGAGACAGCTGTTAATTCACATTATGTAGTTTTCATTGGATGAGATATGATTAACAACTAGGCAAATAAGGGTCTATATCAAGGATGGAAGGATCAAAGAATACTGCAAAGAAACCTGGAGGATTAGTGGTCAGCTAAGTAGTGATTGGATACGTTCCAAATCTTCAGGTTCCTTAATGATTTTAAATGCTTCAGTGAGTTGGTTCAGTTTGAGGAGATTGGGTAAATTCTAACCAGCCAAGTGTTTTAGGTTAAAGGCAATGATGTGTTCTATAAGGATCCAAGTTTCTTATTTACGGTCTTAATTGTCTGGCTGATGTGCAGATTAAATCTAAGCTTTGTCAGTCATGTGGACCCTAGTAGTTTTTAGCACTGGTCAGGCTCAATAATGGTACCATTACTAGATTGATTGGAGAGAGTAGTATAGTGGGATTTGGAGTTGGAGAGGCAGGGAGGTAGGAAAGAATAGTTAGTAGTTAGTTTTTTTTTTAGGATGAGATTCTCACTGTGAGCATTTTTTTTTTTAAGTAGTAAAGCAGGTTGTAACATGTAAATCGAGAGAGAGAAGAGAGAGATAAAGCAAAATGGAATGGTCCAATCCGGATATGCAGGATGCTTTTAGCTTTAGGGTGGTGTAAAGTTCATTAATAAACACGCTTGTTTTGCCATTGGACTGCTTGTTGCCTACCAGTGAGATAAGCAGAGAACCCAATGAGAGATGAAATATCAAAGTCTAAGGTTTTCGCGATGAGTAGGAGTAGATGATTGACCATTTTAGTCAGTAGATTATTTAGGGTGAGGTAGTGAAGAAAATTGCTTATGAGGATAGTGGCTTCAGTGATAGTTCTATTAATCAGGATAGAGATATAGGAGCTATGGCATCTGCTGCAATTTGCAGATATTCAGCAGCTGAAGTCGGTCCGCTGGAGAGAGTGGTTGGTTTGAGTTTCTTCAGTAGGAATGTAGGTAGGGGGTGGGTATATGTATGTTAAAAGGAAAGGAGGGACTGGATTATCAGTAGTATATCATCCCTTTACACAAAGGGGGCTAATTCTACTGACATATCAAACTTTCCTCCTGTATCCATCTTGTCTCCTGTATCAAAAATTGTTGAAAATGCATTGATAAGCAGTTTTTATGCATCCCCTTAATACCACAAAGAAATGCCTATGCTGTGGTACTAAAAGACGTGACAGGACAATAAGAGGAAAAAATAAACATAATTTTATTTTAGTCATTAATCACTTTCATCTTGAAATAATACTTCTTCAGAATAACAAATACATTTCTAAGACCATTATTTATACAGAATTCAAACTTACACTTCTAAAACCCGTATTTATACAGAATTCAAACTAATTCATTAAAATAGAATTTTCACATCATTTCCTATAATTTTCCCTCTAAACAACTTAGTGACAAACCACTATTTTCTATTATATTGAATACAATTTACAACATTTAAATTAAAAATGCCATGTTAAGAGTCCTACCTTATCCAAAATAGTCAAGAATTGTATATTAAATTTTGTAAAAATATATAAATATATGAAATATATAACCTTACATATTTTTTTGAAAAAAAATCCATTCTCCTGAAAACCTGTCAAATAAGAACTCTTTTGCAAAAAATTGGAACACAGTAAATCACAACAGCATCATGCCTTGAGTCACTCTTAGAGCTTTGCTGCTCTCACTTTCAAAACCTGAGCTAGGGAGATCTGGTCATTCAGACGGGTCTATATCACATAGTCGAACTGTCATAAGTTTGATTTCGTAAATGTCAAACCCGGAAGTTTGAAATGCAATAACTTTAACACTCAGAACAGCGATTTTTTTCCTCAGGGAAAAAAAAATCACTGTTCTGGTACAAAACCAAAAACACATGTACACTTCAGATTGTTCCTAAACCCCACCTACTTAAATATACCAACTCCGAAATCACACCACAGTGGAGGAAATAGCAAAGCTGCAGAAACGACCCACCAAATTTTTTCCCTGGGAAAAAAATTTGGTGTTGCGCGGCTTCGCTATTTTGACATTTCGAACTTCCCAGTTCGATGTTTCAGTGTTCGGACAATTGTGCATCTGAACTAATAATATAGACCCCATTCAGACCTTAGGCATTTTATAAAACAGGTCTCAATATTTAGTGACAGTTTTCTAGATCTTGGGCATGTTGTTGTGTTTCAGGATAAGGGACCTTTTATTATGTTGGTTTCAGCCTTCTCCCCAACCAACTCATTCTTGGACCCAGGGCATTCTAGTTGGTCCAACACATCCAAATTGGACCTAAAGTAGAACACATTTTGTCCCCCACCCTTTCAGCATTTCATCCTTGAGGACTTAGTTCAGGGGTCCAGGGTATCCCTATTCTAGAAAATGTTCTTCAGTGTAATCCATTTCACATACCAAATCATTGTAAGCAGATGTCATACGAGCTGCACTCACCATCTGCCCCTTGACTGTATTCTTCTTCTGGTGGGTCAGATGGTCACTATTGTAATATAAATAAGAATAAGAAAAATTATCTTTTATGTAAAGTTTGGATCTAAATTTCCTTTTTTCCAAGTCTTTTACCAGTGTGATGTCCAAAAAATTAATCTCATAGACTCATGAAGTAAAAAAAATGGTTAAGGTCAAGTTGTAGATTACTATAATTAAAAATTTTGAACTGGCCTAGCAAACATATCACTCCATCTGTGGTAATGGTATCAGTTGGTAATTTGTGACTCAATTTCTCCTTCCTGCCCTTCCCCCAGGATACTCAAATTCTTCCCTCTTTGATCCCATTTCGTGCTGGTTGATATTCCGCCTGTCTTTCAACTAGTCAGAACTCCAAAGGGTCATCACTCTTGTAGCGTAATTCATTGGTGTTATGTACCATTTTTCTGTTTTCTGTAAGGGGTTACATTTGCACCAGTTTCATGCACTGTGATTTGCAATGTTCTGATTGAATTGAAGTTATTCCTAAGGAAAATAAATTTAGAACTTGTTTTTGGGGATTCTGTGGGTAATCAACAGATGTCTGGAAGATGAAATGACATATACAGGTTTAAATTCACTGCAGTTAAATAAGGTCATACATGGTGTACAGGATGAGATTTATGACTTGTTTCTATGTGAAGTCATAGATTTTGATCTATATAAGTATTTCCTTATAGAAACACCCACAGTTCCTACATTCACGGGACTACCTAAAGTACACCAAGACATTAAGAATCCACCAATGAGACCAATCGTAGCTAGTAAAGGGTGGTTAACAGAAACAATATCAATATATATTGAGAAAAATCTTAGGAATGTTGTATAGAAAACAGCCACACTAGTAAGGGATACACAACATTTTATAGAAAGTTTAAGTGAGTATAGGTTTCAAGAGATAGAAGAAGAACCAGAATATAAGGTGACGTTAGATGTAAGTTCTCTATTTACTTCCATACCAAATGATATTGGCATAGAATACATGAGACTCTATTTAATAGAAAGAGAGATACCCAGAGAATTGATAATAAGTTGTGCCATGTTGATGGAAATAATATTAAAAAATGTTTTTGTATATAATGAACAATATTATATACAAAAGAGGGGAGTAGCTATGGGCATTCCCTGTGCCAACTCTTATGCCAACATAGTCATGGTATATTGAGAGTATAAATATATTATTAGAACCATGTATTTTGACAATAACATTCAATTCTATAAACATTTTGTAGATGACATCTATTTCATTTGGAAAGGAAATATTGAGACGCTTAAAGATTTTATTAAATACATAAATGGGACGACTGAGTTTCTATCCTTCATAGGAAAATGGTCTAAGGACCAGATAGAGTTCCTAGATGTACTGTTACTGAGAGAAGGGCAACATATAGAAACACAGTTATATAGAAAAGAATGTAGGAAGAACACTTTACTGCATCGCACCAGTATGCATCCCCCTCATATATATATATATATATATATATATAAAAACATAGTTAAGGGTCAAATGTTGAGAGCATCTAGACTCACGAGTAATGATAATAGATTTAATACTACTATAGACATGTTACAGAATGAATTTGGGGAAAGAGGATATAAATGAAATGAGATAGTGAGTTTGAAACAAGGAAAAAATATGATAAGGGATACCACAGGGAAGCCATTTATACACAAAAGAAACAATGAAGACAATATTCAAGTAAGAACAAGTAACAGAGAAAGGTTAAACAGAATAGTTATACCATACACTAATAATAATGAGAGGATTAGAGAAGTTTTCCTAAGAAATTGGAATATTCTTACGGTTGATACAAAGATAGAACAAATAGTAGGACCAAAGCCGAACTACACATATAGGAATACAAAAAACTTGAAAAGATTATTATGCTATGAAAATATTAAACCGAAAACCTTTTCATGCAGGTAATGTAATCAATGCAGTTACATGTCAGGTCGAGATTATTGCATACACCCCATTACAGGGTGGAGATATAATTTCAATTTTTATGCAGACTGTAAGAGTAGAGATATGATATATATAGGTACCTGCACATGCAGCAGCTTTTACGTTGGTAAGACCAACAGGACACTACGTGAGAGAGTACGAGAACAAAGAAGATGAAAGTAACGCCATAGCAAGATATGTTCTTACTTTTGGTACTAAAAACAGTTTTAAATTTACAGTAGCAAAGACAGTAGAGAGGAATAGTAGGTTAGGAAATTATAGACATTATAAGGAACAAAGAGAAGCCTGGTGGATCATGAGGTTACATGCAGATAAAGCAATGGGCCTGAATGATAGAGTTTCCCTTAAGCCGTTTCTAGAAGCTAGGGACTTTAAACACTAGACCTAAGGCTGCTATAATAGTGAATAGTTTTATTCAACATTTTTTAGTCTGTATTTATCAGATGAAAGTAAATAAGTATTTAGAATAGTTTAATATGTATGCATATTTTGTATTTTATATGGTATATATTTTAGAATAGAGTAGTTAGGCATTTGTTAGTCATTTCTATGCTTTTAATAGTGAGCATTTATATATGCACACATTTCACATTTCATATTCTTTATAGACTTTTGTATATACATTTAAAGCATAGAAATATTCTATCTGTTTGTATCAGTGAAAAATGTGCTTTGAAATTCCATAGAAGTATTTTTATAGTATTTGTATAGTTGTTTTTGAATAATTTGTTTTTATATATATTATACATTATCAAAGTTTTAAGCACTAGCACTTTATGAGATAATTAATTCTTAATTGAGAATATATATTGATTGGATAGATCTCTAATGAGTTCAGGTTTAAATACTAGAGCTTGTTCTTTAGTCAACAGTCTGAAGAAGCATTTGTCATAAATGTGAAAGCGCTTATTGTTTTAACGGGTACTGATCGCTGTTGCTTTACATTTGATTAAACGGTTGCTTTTATTTGCCGTGGAGTGTCTTCATTTGGATTATTTGGATCAGATGTCTGGATTTATTTATTTATTTGACATTTGTTACTGGGATGATCGACTGGGTCAAAAAGAACCCATTTTCAGTGGAAACCTGGGGAGAAAAGCTCCAAATTACAGAGATATACAAACTTTGCACAAATAAAAATATATATACAGAAATATGGAATTACAAGAGTTACAATAAGTGGAATACACATTTACGCATAAAGAAAAAGTTATACAAATAAAGTTGTACTGTAACATGATAAATGCAATAGTCCAAGAATTAAGCACATCGTTGTGAGTGTTTGGTAACTAGTCATTATATAGCCAATAAATATAAGCAGAAGACACAGATTGAAGAAGTTCATAGTGTGGCCTGATCTGGAGAAAAAAGAAGTTAGCCTGGATTGGCACAGTGGCATAGCCAGGAGTTAATCATGTGTTGTTTCAGCATGGATTTAAAGGCAAGTAGGTTAGAAGTACCTCTCACAGTTAGTGGAAGAGAATACTAAGCTTTTGCAGTGTAATAGGAGTAGAGGCTTATTTCAGCTGACTTAGAGGATTTGGATATAGTGAGGAGATCTTTATCTGTGGACCTAAGTGATCTGTTTGGTTTGTGTGGCTTGATAATGATGTTTAGAGCTGGGCAGGCTAGGGGTTTGTAGGTCATGTTATGGAGTATTAAAAGTTGGGTATAAAGTCATTAGTTGAGGAATTCTATCCAGTTTAGTTTTTTTAGTGCAAGACATTGATGGGTTCTGTTTTTTGAGTTGGTGGCAAACTTGGCCACCGTATTGTAGCATTGTTCCATTTTGGATCTGTGGATTTGTTAGTACTGGTGCTCCATAGAGAAAAGAGGGTAGAAAGAAAGTTTTGGCAAGGGTGACTTTGGAAAATGAGGTGAAGGTGTGTTTCTTTCTATGTAATGTGCCAATTTTCTGATGGGATTTCTTTCTGTTATGTTTTATGTGGAGATCAAACTTTAGTAACTTAGTGTGATGGACAGTTTCAGTGGTGGTGTTATCAGAAGAGAGAATGTTGAAGAAGTTTTGATTAGTGGTACAGTTATTTGGCAAAAAGAGAAGCAACTTGCTCTTTTTTGGGTTGAGAAATAGGTGGCATTTAGTGAGCCAGGATTCAACAGAAGAAAAAGTTAGCTGAGTATTGGAGAGAAGCTGGGGTAGTGTGTTAGAGGTACAGACTATTGTGGAGTCATCCACATATTGAATGAGAGTTCCCCTAGTGGAAGCAAAGTATAGATCATTTATAAAAATATTAAAAAGTAGGGGTCCTAAAATGGATCCCTGAGGTACACCGGTGGGGTTTGCTAGAAAGGGGGAGATAACATTAGACAATTTTACAGCATGTTAAAATTTATATAAGTAGCTTTGGAACCAATTTAGTGTGTGAGGGGTAACTCTTAGGTTAGATAACTTGTTCAAAAGTAAAGATTGTGAAACTGCATCAGATGCCTTTGAGAGGTCAAGAAATAGAGTAGATACATAGCAGCTTGTGTCTTTAGCTCTGTTTATGTGATTGGTGAAGGCTAATAGGGCTGTAGTTGTCAGAAGCCATGTTGTGTGTTTGTAATTAGGTTGTTAAGTTGTAAGTATTTCAATAGTTGAATATTGATGCATTTTTCCATTATTTCAGAGATGGGAGATAGTATGGCTATGGGATGAAAATTTGTAAGTTCTTTGGAATTACCTCCTTTGTGAATGGGGATGATACAGGGCATTTTCCAGATGTTAGGTACTTTAGATTCAGATATAGATCAACTGATCAGGATGCTGACAGGGTAAGCAATAGAGTCAACTGCTAATTTTAAGTAAGTAGGAAGAAAGTTGTCAACAGAGGTAGAGCAAGGTTTGAGCAAGGTTTGAGTCTGAGCAGTAATCTTTTTATGAGACTTGTAGGGACTGGCTGAAGAGAGAAATTGAGATAGTTCTCAAGAGTTCCATTCAAAAAGAAGAGCACATTTAATCCCCCTCTACACCCTATGCTAGTTCATTTTGAAGCATTGGTGGAACAGGAGATTAGGAGTATGTTAACAGAACATGGAAGGTTTCCATTCTCAGTCAAGATGAAAGGAGAATTTTATCTGAGATATGTAGAAACAAAGATGTCAGTATTATGAAACCTGATAAGGGAGAGGGGTATTCATCATGGAATATTTGTTGTAGGTAGCCAAAATGTTTGAGTTGTTGAATGACGGTATGAGATGTGTTCAAGTTTCATGGAATGAGTTACAAATGGCTTATACAAATATTGATATGCTATTGAATGACAAGCTGCTGCAAGGTATGATAGTCAAAAATTTACACAATTTTCTTACGGTCTCGAGCCCCATTATTCTATCCATCTTTGGAATTCCTAAGAACCACAAGAATGTTCTGGATCCTCTGCTTTAAACCCATTGTGGCAGCAGCGGGTTCCAAAAGCCACTTTTTTTTTTGTAGCTAGCAAGCTTAAATCCTTTTGAAAATTCTACATGCATATGTTAGTAGATTCTTGGGATTTTTTAGGAAAAGTGGCCAAACTATTTTTTCTCCCTCGCCACTTTTTTAGTGGGGTTCAGGCACCTAGGTAGTGTGACATTTCCCTGTGGTACATTTAGTTGGGGACACATGGTTGAAATGACATTCAACTGCAGAGAAATGTGGCTGTTGTGAATTTCCTGTGGGCAAAGAGAAGAACTCAGTGCCATGTTCGCAACTTTAGTAACCAAACGCACAGGAGGAAAGTAATGTCCATGGCCCCCAAGGTTAACATGAGACAGAAGGCAGTATGGCAGGCATCAACAGCAGGCTGACCATTGGTCATGTCAGTGGCAGTAGAAATGCAGTGCACAATGGGCAGCACCTTTATAATTGGTGTGTGTGAGCCACTACCCCTTTTACAGTATCTACAAACATTGCCTAAAGTGTATACTGAAGTCTAAATGTGACTACAGTAGCATGCAGGATATTCTCCATGCATAAGCATACTTCTGCATGTTGTAGTTGCAGAAATATGTAGTGTACACTGAGCACAACACTGATTACTTCTTCTGCCTTCACTCACTTGGTTATTAAAGCTGTGGGCAAGGCAGTGTATGTTTCTCTTTGCCCACAAGGAATTCACAAAAAGCCATATTTCTCTGCAGCTAAATGTCACTTCAGCCATGTGTCCCCAACCTAATGTACCACAGGGAAATGTCTCTCTGCCTAGGCATCTGAACCCTTTTTAGTGACTATTGACATTAAGTATATATTCTCTGTGATCCCCCACAATGTGGGGTTAGGATGGTGTGGAAATATTCTTATGATATGTAAGTTTTTGACCACCAATGACCTCAGATTGGTTATGGAATGCTTGGATATGGTGCTGAATAACAACTTCATATACTTTGAGGGGGAATACCACAAACAGATGTGTGGGGTAGCTGTGGGGGCTGCTTGTGACCCTGCATTTGCTAACATAGTACTGTCATAATGGGAGCAAGAATATGTTTTTAAATCTCCTTACTTTCCATCGATCATCCTGTACCTACAGTTTTTGGATGATATATTTCTCATCTGGAAAAGGGCTAAGGACAAATTAGATGAACTTATCAATTACATCAACCAACTATGAATTTTCTGAAATTTACAAGTAACATAAGATGTGATGAGATTCATTTTTTTGGATGTCACACTTGTAAAAGACTTTGACAAAAGGAAATTTAGATCTAAACTTTACAGAAAAGATAATTGTTCTAATTCTTATTTATATGACAATAGTGACCTTTGTAAGAATAACTGTTTTAAATAAATGGTAAAGCTATAGGAGCCAGCATGCAGAGAAAACCTGAGATTTTTTGCTGTACCAGAGAAACTGGAAGGAACAGACTATATTAATTTTATGGATGCACAAATAAGCACCTGAACTAGTATTCCACAGCAGGATTTGTTAATTAAGAGAGCACATTAAGTGTATGCTCCAAGTCTAGCCATGAGTAAGTAGCTAAGACCTGTATTAGTAAAGACCCAATCATACTAGCAGAAAGAGTTGGTCCTCACAAAACTGTGGCAGAAGGGCAAAATATTAAAAACTGGAGACAGAGTGTTTCTGGACAATGAGTATTCACTGCACACCAATTAGAAGAGAAACAAATTTACTGCACACCAATTAGAAGAGAAACAAATTTATCGTAGCAGACAGGGAATGTTAAGAGGCAGGCATGAGATTCAAGCTGCTATATCTAGTGTTGTCTTCCTAATATTGTTTTCCTGGAGGATCAAAGACATTTTTTTTTGCAAAACAGGCTGAGGAAATAGTTTGTCCAACAAAAAGTAAGCCATCAAACAAAAGGAGATTCTGCTTCTCATTCTTCTAGTAATAAAGCGCATAGAGAGACTTTGCAAGTGAAAACTTTTCCAATGTTCTAAAGAAAAGTGCTTGACAGGCAGAAAAAAAGCACAGGAGTTGACTAGAACAATTGGGAGTATCTTGGACTTGAACCGGATTCTGATGTTGGAAGTTGAGTTGAACAGGAAGAAGACCAGCAACACTGAAATTAGTGAATAAATGTGAGATTGCAAAGCATCAGTCCCATCTGTGAAATCTGGCTTCACATAAAAAGTGTCTGAGAAAGACTGGATTTTGTTCAGTTAGTTAAACTTTTGGGTGGACTGAAAAGCATGTACCCCACTTCATATCATTAGTATTTGGAAGGACACTAAAAGGAGAAAAAAGTTAACCGTAAGCAAAACAATGTTTATTCTTACCAGTATCTGTATAAAGCATTTCATGATATAAATGGCATGTTGTATAGTAAAGTAGATTTATGCAGTATGTACTCAGAAGTATCTAAAACAAAGGTGTGAGGATGAGTCTTTTCAGTGATAGTTGTATGTAATAAAGGCACTAAAGTAAACAAGTGCTTTTTTAGTTTCAATAAATGTAGGTATTGCAGTGTAAAAAAGAGAAGAAAGGCTGTGCAAAAACATGTTTAATATGCTGTAATCTTGGGTTGTTGGGTGGGGGTAGGAAATGAAGGTGCACTGATTATAATATATGTAGAGATGACATGTTTTCTCTTATTTTTGCTTAGGTGAATGCCTTTGCTTACTCTAAAAACATTTTATGTAGGGATGTGGGTTTGAAAAATAAACAAGCACTATGAGTGTTATGAGAAGTTTTCCTTTGCAAATAAATGGTCAGTGTGTGTTCAGAATTCTGCAGCTGAGGGCAGTTGTACATTCTGTTTTTATGTTTTGATGGAGAAAAGCTGAGCACAAGTGCAGGCAATGCATCTAGAGAGGCCTGAACATTGTTTGCTGAGGGAAATGTAAAAATTAAATGCTACAAGGGAAAGCAACTCAGTTTGAGATTATTGGAAGTGAATAAGAGCATCTTTCCTAGTACCTAAATACTTCATTGCATTTGCTAGTATAGTGTACAATTTAGTTTTATTTAAAGATAACCAGTGCACTTTTTCTTAAGGCTAAAAGTTAATATTTTCTGAAAGCATACAAGCTGTTTTTTCATATCTGTGAGGTGACTAGAGACAAGAAAAGAACAAACAGTTAGTGTAAGCAGAAGCACAGGTTATAACATGCGCTTTAGCATGGATAAACTTAATTTAAGGTTAGGTAATGCTTGTGGATGTAGCTGTTGATGTGGTACAGTTGTTCCTATCAGAAGAATTAAACTTTATTGTTTGAAGATGGACGTAGTTTTGTGTTTGTTTTAAGTAAATATGGTGTGTGTGTGTGTGTGTGTGTGTGTGTGTGTGTGTGTGTGTGTGTGTGTGTGTGTGTGTGTGTGTGTGTGTGTGTGTGTGCGTGTGTGTGTGTGTGTTTTGGAGGGTTCATTAAAACTAAAAGTTACAAGGAGCAACTGTATAAAAGATCAACCTGCCCAATATAAGTGCATGTAACATAAAAGTCGGAAATAGGCATTTAAAAAAAACTGTCATGTGTAATAACTGGGAATAATAACTTATTATCATAATGGCTACACTGTCTATATTTGTTGGAATGTAAATGGCCTCACAGGTATAGACAAAAAGGCTAGAGTATTGAGCTTTATTAAGAAATACAGAGTGCAAATAGAAATGCTATAGGAGACACGTTTGGAAAGAAATGAGCATGTGAGTTTGATAAAGAACGGATTTCAGGATGGATATTCAGCAGAATATCAGGGACAAATGAAAAGGGGAGTACTTATACTAATTACTAGAGAAGCTTGAATAGTGATAGAAGCGAAAAAAGATAATGGTAGAATTGTGGTAGCAAGGGGCTACTGGCAGTGGAGGAGGATTGCATTAGCATGTATTTATATTCCACCTAAAACTGCTCTTATGGAGCTTAAGAATTTTTTTGTGAGAAATAAGTAGCTTTCAGCAGAAAATATTAATTGTAGATGAGGACTGGAATTTGATTTGCAACAGTGAGCATTTATCTGGGAGACCTAGATTGGATCTTTAACAAAAGAAGATAGATTTCTGAAAATATTTGATATGTAAGACATGAATTCAGTAGTAGGAATTCTGAGAGACTTTATATATTATTCCTACGGTACAGTAACTGGGCTAGACTAGACAGAAATTATATTTCACATGAACATTTTTTGAGAACCATATTTCACATGAACATGTTCATTTAATTGAAAGCTTTGACACACATCCAATAACTATTTCAGATTATTCATCAAGAAGAACTACGATAAAAATTCAGAGTAATAAAATTAAAATGAGACACTGGTGCTTCCCCACCTACGTGTTAAAATGAGAGGAATTTAAGGAATGGGTATTGGAAGTTATTTGATAGTGATTAGAGAAGATAGACATTTCTTCAGAATTTATAGCTAGTGGGAGGGATATATTGAAAGTGGAGTTATAAACAGGGTAGAAATAATTAAAAAGAAATATGGTTAAGAAATAACAGGAATTATTTAGAGGGGATGACAAGGGTTAAAGTACTACTGAATAAATAGAATCTAACAGAACAAGAAGAGGCATAACTACAAAGTCCTAGAGACAAAATAATGGAAAGTCTGGGTAATATGCATTGGTTTAGAAAGATTGCTGTAAAGCAACACATTTTGATAATAACGTCAGAGCACAAAAACCTTCAGCAAAATGACTTAGACAACAGAAACTAGAAAGGGCTGTTGCCAGACTTAGACAGGCTATAGTAATAACAATAAGGCGGGATCCTGTAGAGATATTAGAAACATTTCAGAAATTGTATGAAAAGTTCTATAAAGCAGAGAAATGTGCAAATCAAGAAAGAGCACAAATGGAAATATTTATGGAAGACTTAATTATGCCAAAGTTAGAGGTAAATGATGCTCAACAATTAACAGTTAAGACAGGAGGAGATGAGATAAAACAGTGACATACAATTAATATACTGGAAAGTGTAAAGCAATAGGTGGTATTCCTGGGTAGGTTTGGAAGCTAGAAGGGAAAAAAGTGATAAAGATCTGGAACATTTTGTTTTAGCAATATTTGAAATGGAGGGGAAGCACCAACACCCTGGCTAAAGGGGGTAAAGACCCATCAAACCCAGCTTCATATAGGCCTATTTCAATTTTAAACCATGATTATAAAGTGTTTGTCTGTAATAGCTAAAAGAATGGCAAAGGTATTTTCAAAATTGATAAATCTGAATCAGTGTGGATTTGTAGAGGGGAGGTAGACATGTGACAACATTAATAGAACAGTGATGATCCAGAGGGAAGCAGAATGTAAGAAAATACCACTGTTGTTGGTGGGTCTTGATGTAGAGAAAGCTTTCAACAGAGTAAGTTGGGATTTTTATGAGTAGGTTAGTAGAAGCATTTGCATTCCCTGATACAATAATAAGATTAATTGGAAAGATTTATGAGGTATTTGAGCCAAGAATTAGAGTTGGAGGGTTCTGATAAGTTGTGTCTGAACTGAGGGACCAGGCAATGTCCTCTTTCCTCTTTGTTATTTGCTTTATATTTAGAGCCATTGGCAAGGAAAATAAAGGACTCAGAAATTCAAAGATATAATTGGTATGGTAATCAAGAAAAGTTGGCTTTATTTGCAGACAATACTACTTTCTACCTAATAAAACTAATAAAGGAAATCTCAGTGTTGTGGAACATTTTCAGACAGTTTCAAGTCTTTTCAGATGTAAAATGAGTGAAGGTAAAACAAAGGCTATAGATATAAATTGTGTACTCACACATGAATTGGTTCTGCAGTGTCCATATTTATTTGCACATGAAAAAATGTAGTATTTAGGAGTATGGATAAAAAAGGCTTCTGTTACAGCTGCTAAGGATATGTGGGAAGTGACTAAACAGAAGATGATACAAAAACTGAGAAATTGGAAGATCTTTTTTATGGATACAGATAGCAAGATACAAGCGGAGAAAATGTTTTAGTCCCTTTAGTTTTATGTACAGGTCAGGCATATTTTTATCAACCAGAGAAGAAGTTGTGGACAATAATTATGGGTTGAAGGAATTTATGTGGGAGGGGAAGAGAGCAAGGGTGAAGTGGGATAAGTTGATGGCTTGAAGATATATATATATATATATATATATATATATATATATATATATATATATATATACACACACACACACACACACACACACACACACACACACACACACACACACACATACAACTCAAAATGGAAAGTGATGATGACTAAATGTGGGAAATTTAAGAAATAAGGAAAGAGTGAGATTTCGGATGCAGATTCTTAAGAAAAATAGCAGCCATGCAAAAAATATATTCATAAAGTAACAAGAAGTATTCTAAGAACTAAGCCAACACAAGACTGGAGAAAGGAGATTTGCCTATAGGGATGACTGCAATCAGTGGTACGGAGATTAGGCAAGAGAGGACTAGTGTTTATTGGAGAAAAGTGACAAAGGCATACCTCTCAACCGGGAAACATCAAAAATATGAACAAAAGCCCATGAAAAACAGGTACAAATCTGTATGCTAATTAACATAAAATCTGCGTACATAATTATGTAACCCCCTGCCCACTCCGATGGACTTGTGGGATACCAACTTTCAAACACAAACTGAAGAACAGACAACCAAATATGGCTCCAGAGCCCAGACCCTGTAGTAAATGGCAACCATTTTTTTCTAAATGTGTAGCAATGATGTTCACTGGGAAGGGAAAAATGATGAACCTTAAGATTTTGTTTTTGGTGACTTGCAGTATGTGGGTTTTCTGGTAAAATTAGGGCATTTAATGCAATATTCTAATCTTAGCTAAAGAATATTATAGTTTTCTAGGACCTCCAAAAGCCATTCACCATGGCCTACTTATCAGTGGCGTAGCTAGAGTTTCGGTCCCCCAAGACTGTCTTTGAGTTTGCCACCCTTCCCCCTCATAAAAATCATGATCAAATGGGCCCCCCCCCATGCACAGCCCTACCCCCTGTAGCCATTCTAATGTCCCGTTACTTGGCTATTTCTCTCCATTTACCATAAACACTGTAATGTGCATACTGCTGTACTTCTACAATGATTATTTGTATTTCATTTAAAACTTTTAACATTTTATAGCGCAAACACTAACAGACATCTGCTAAGCAAAGCAATACAGTCTCACAATGAAAACAGACTTAGCATTAAAACTTCTCTGCCCTTGAAACTCACAATCATTGAAACAGCATTGAAACCCACATTCAAAGAAAATGCGTCTGGCCAGTAGCGGATAAAGATTACCTTTGGGCTGTTTTCAAATCGTAGGCCCCTTGCACATGAAATATACATATGTTCTTTCTGATTGTATTAAATTATATTCCTTGTATAATACAGTACACTTATTAGAGCGCGTGTTAAATTTATTGTTTTGAACATTTATCCAGTAAGCAATGAAACAAAATGCATGAATTGACAAAACTGCCTGATTCAAAAAATTTCCATCATATAAGTCTACTCAAACTTCTACATTCCACCAGTATCAGTAAATATGCGCAATCTCTGTAGAAGTAAACGTAATCTAAATAATTCCACATTAAGAGATCTGTAACTAATGAAGAGGTTGCTGTTAGCAAATAACTTTATATTTCATTGTTTCATCTACAAATAAAGTGCCTGTTGCCCTTGGGGAATAAATTGCCTATGTTACATTAAAAAAATAATAAGCTAGTAATATTGCAATAGAGAATGGATGGCAAACTGATAACAGGTTCATGGTTACTAGGTATCTCCGCCAAGGAGGACATTTGTAGGACTGCAGTGTCCAAACCCTTTAAAAGTACAACACAGTACAGTATCAGCAATTCATCTACATACTGCGGGAGTAGAACCCACAGCCTTCTGCATCAAAAGCAAGTATTCTACCTGTTGTGCTACTACCACAAGCAGACTTAGCATAAGCAGCACTAAACTTCTCTCTCCCTGAAGAACTATGCAGCACAAGAACTCTGTAAAAAGTCAAATTTTATTGGGGTGGGACAAAGACCCAAAACCATGGACACATTTTAAACATTGCTTGTATAATCTTAGAAAGTTGCTAGAATAAAATGTTTTGTGTTACCATGTGTTAGCTGAAAGATAGGAAGACTAAAACCTAGATGGTTATCATTATTTACTGAATTCATTTCTCACTGGTTTGCCAGAAAACCAAAAATTTTAAGAGGAACACACCAAAAGTACCAGGAACTATGGAAGTAGCGGTGTGGGTACAGAATACAGGCTCTTGCTCCTTGTACCTAAGGTACAGGGTTTGGGACTAACTGTAAACTCCAGTTATCCAAAACTGGGGCATTACACACACACACACACACACACACACACACACACACACACACACACACACACACACACACACACACACACACACACACACACACACACACACACACACACACACACACACACACACACACACACACACACACACACACACACACACACACACACACACACAGTCTGTGTGAAGCTACTCTGTGCAGTGAAGCAAAAGTATAACCAGGTAGAACTTAAAACAAAACAGCCCTTACAACGAGTTAAGGCAAGGGAGTCTGCTGAGAGAAAGCAATGGAAAAGAGAGGAAAAGGAAGGAGAAAGAGAAACAGTAATATGTGAGTACTGAGGGCATGGCTGAGGATCCGGCACAAGTGGATTAAAATAGCTGAGGATGTTCTAGAAGAAGATATTAAAAAGCTGAGAGTACAAATTAAGGAGACGAGAAAATCTAAAGTGGAAACTCGCCTGGTTAAAAGAGGAGAAAAGTGGTGGGAAACATTGTTAAAAAGCATCAAGTTAATTTGAAATCTTAAGGATCAGAGAAAAAAAAAGCTTGTGTAACAGATATGAGAGAGAAGGCTGGACACCAAGTAAGCTGAAGCATGATCATTGGTATCTTGGGAGCTTTGCTACAATTTATATGGAGGAGGAAAGGGAGTTAAAGAGAATGGATTTAAAGTATGGAAAGTAGAGGTGTTTTCACTGAGTAGAGGGTAGATATGGGTAATTCACTAGAGATATGGGAGATGGTAAGGGCTATTAATTCTTTGAAAAATGGAAAGACAGATTTGACAGATGGGTACCTTGTGAATTTTAATAGGGGATTTGGGACACATTTGTGGATTTGCTCAGTGATATAGGTGAAAGGGTGAAATGTCTCATTAGATGTATACAATTACTGTGAATTTATTGCATAAGGGTAAAGGAGAGGTGGCAGATCCAACAAATTACAGGCCAGTTTCATACATATATTAACAATGACATTTGAGGGCTTTCTCCCACATATGATAGGGGAAAAGCAAGTGGGATTTGCAAAAAGGTAGTCGCTGGTAGATCAACAAAAGGCATTAATAAAACTGTAGGACTGAAAGAGGGTGATAGTAAGAGAAGGGCTGGAGCAATAAATGCAAATACTCTGTGCAATGAAGCAGAACTTAAAGGAAAACAGCCCTTATAAGCGATAAATACAAACGTGACATGAGACAACCGCTAAAGCTTCTCTGTGCAATAGAGAATGTGAGCGACTAAACCTGTCACCAGGCAGGAATTAAATTTAAAAAACAGCCTTATGAAACTTGAAACAGCCGCCAATATAAAGCAAAATAGCCTTACCATGTTACCAGCGATAAATGCAACAGCTGCAATGTTGCAGACTATAACGCCATAGTAGTAAATCAAATAGCACATCAGCCATGGCCCCCATAGTAGTACTTGTCACCAGGCAGGAATTAAAGCAAAACAGCCACAGTAGTAGTAAACCAAGTGTGTGTCTGTGTTAAGCTACCTTGAGCAGTACAGCATGAAGCAAGTAAATCAACTTTTGAGGAAATAAATTAAGCAAAACATACTTGCGAGTGACTAAACTTGTCACCATGAAGGAATTAAATTAAAAAAAACAGCCTTACAAAACTTGAAACAGTTGCTAAAGCAGCAGCCGCCGAGCCAATGTAAGCAAAACAGCCCTACCAGCGATAAATGCAGCAGCCTCCAATGTAAAATACAGCAGCACATGCCAGACAGGAATTCAGGTAAGCAAAACATAACATATGGACTATGCCGCCATAGTAGTAAATCAAACAGCACATCAGCTGTGGCCCCCTTAGAAGTATTTGTCACCAGGCAGAAATTAAAATTAAAGCAAAACAGCTATTGGGCAGTACAGCATGAAGCAAGTAAATCAACTTACGAGGAATTAAATTAAGCAAAATATACTTGCGACTTGCGAGCGACTAAACTTGTCACCAGGCAGGAACTAAATTAAAGCAAAACAGCCTTACAAACGATAAATGCAAACTTGAAACAGCTGCCATTGCCCCCTCGTGAAGCTGACATCATCCCGCCCTGCAGGTGATGACTAAAAAAAAAAAAAAAAGCTGGGAATTCAGAAATTTAAGGGCCCACACAGGAAGTCTTGGCACCCCAATATTTTGCCCTTAAAATGGCATTTACCGAAGAATTTGGTACGGTTGAGAGGTATGGACAAAGGAACCAAGGTATTGGGAGCATATAACTGGAGAGGGAAAGGTAATTGAATGGGAATAGGCCAAGAAGACATTCAAACTGCAGGCTAGGGACTGCTTTCCTTATCAGGGAATGATAGAGTATAGGTAAAGAGAAAGGGATACGGGAATCCTGTGTGAAAGACCTGCTCTGGTAGAGTTTTTAGTTGAATCTAGAACATAAGCAGTTGTTAAAAAGGGATAGTTAGTAGGGCATATAAAATATTTTATGATAACTACAGGAATCAATCAGAGAAGGTTAGAAAAGATTGGGAAGAGATGGTGGATAAGCAGTATACAAGGTAACAAGGGGAGGACATAGGTATGGCTCCCAAGTATGCAACGTCTAAAAGAATTAGGATTTTTTGCATGGAAGTATTTGCACAGATATTTTTAAACCCCAAGCAGACTCCAAAGAATTATTTGATGGTTATATGGCAAGTGCTGCAGGTGTGATGGGGAAGAAAGGTAATTGGGAGCATATGTTTTGGGAGTGTAATGAGTTGTCAGACTTTAAAAATTCTGTTCATAGTACTTTGTCAGAAACAATGGGTAAGCAAATGGGTGTAACTTAGAAAATGATTCTTTTGAGCTAGGACACAGGATCTGATTTGTTTAGACATAGTAAGACCTTAAGTGTAATTCTGGTGGTAGGCAAAAAAGCAGTTTCTAGCAAAGAGAAATCTGAAAGTTTGAATCAGCTATACTTGAAGTACTGAATATTGTAACAGATATAAAAGCAGCGGAAGTGGGATCTTTAGAAAAGGGTAGTTGCAAATTAAGAAATAAATGGAAATTTTGGGAACAGTACATGCTGAATAATGTTCTGCATGAGTGAGGTTTAAGTGAAGCTGGAATTGATCGATTTATGTAATGTCAGATTGATAATGGTTATATAAAAGAATGTATGTGATATATAATTTATGTAACTGGGAACTTGTTAATATGGTGTGTTTTCTTTTATATAAATTTATGTTTGCCTGTGCCTTATGTGATAATTCAGTAAAGGTGTTAAAAATAGTAGCTTCTGCTTTCCAAATGAATGCATTAATTAATAAAAACAAAAGAGTGATATCAAAAATTTGCCAGCATTTGTGAGGGGATGCAAGTACCATAATGTTAGTTTTATTAGGATTAGTTTTTTTTAGGATTTTAGTTAGACACCATAGATATCCAAAAAAAACAGCATGGAAACTGCATGTACCAGTTTTATATAAAATGTCATTGGCCAGTATGGAAATGCTTTCGGTTTTTTCAGTTAGTGGATAAAGGCACATCCATTGTTCACCTCAGTGGTGTCAACTCAGGAAAAATGGGTGATGCATCCACTGACTTTAATGGCCACATGGTGCTCATGCATAAAGATGCAGCCATTAAAGACTATGGACAGCTGCCTAACAACATTGTGCAGGAAAACTCTACAGTCATTTGAGTAGTGGTTTCATTAAAACATTTAAAAAGCTGTTTATCAAAAAATTAATAGCCCAAATAAATACTGGTAGACTACAACAAAATGCTGCATGGCACCAGATGCAGTAATTGTTGTTTGTCTTTCGGCTTTTCCTGGTTAGGGGTCGTTACAGCGGAACTCCGGTCCGCTAATAATTGGCAGTTGGTTTTTATGGTGTCAGTAGTACAAAGTGAAAAATCACTTTGATATCTTGCTCTTTCTGTGCAAAGGTCCTGTCCATATGACCAGCTGTAGGCAAGTGTCAGTGGGCTTTTGAAAGAGGTGCATATGTCTGTGCCATTTTCAGAACTTTCTTGACACTTTTGTACATGAAGACATCTGTCAGCATTTCAAACAGTTTTTCTAAACCATTGATTACAGTCTATGAAGTTCAGTAGATAAAGATCCTGCTGGAGATTTTTTTCTTCCTTTGCTACAGATTTTATGGGTTTTGTTCTTATGTCGGTGTCACAAAACAGAAAATGTGATTGTGGTATGCACATACCTTAAGTCAACTACTTCACTAATTGTTACTTTGTCTAGGGGTGGAGCATTACATTAAGTCTTGTCAAGTTTGTCAAGGTTTTGCTCCTAAAACTTGAAGCAGTCACCATAAGACCCTTGGCAATTATCAAGGTTGTTGTTGGTGCATGCAGCTATGTCATCTGCTGCTTCTTTAGCTTTAGTGTGAGATCCTCCCATTAAAAAGAAAAGGAAAGGGACAAGGTATCCTAAGAAGTAGACAGTTTGGAAGAGGCCTCTACCTCCTCTTCTCTGTCAGAGGATCTTCACCAGGTTTTCAGCAGAGAAGAGACTGAGGGCTGTGGTATAGAGATCTGACCCTTAGTACCAAAACCTCAGGTGAGCACCTCACGTAAAAGGAAGAAGAAGACTAAACCTTTATCCCCTCCTTTTACTCCTAGATAGGTTTCTTCTGAGAAACCTTTTTCTTAAACTTCTCAAGATGACTGGTTTGCTTTAAGCCAAGAGATATTAAAGGCTATTCAGGCCTTAAAGCCATGACTTCTCCTTCTCTTACTACCAAATGAAAAAGGGATTCTTCTTTGGAAGAAAAAGATCACTGTAATGAAGAAGGCTTGGATTATGCCTCCTATATCCCTTCTCTTCTTGCTATGAGTCAGATATGGAAGATAATCTTTCCTTTGGCTCTCCAAATGAGGAAATTTCTTTTGGAGAGGCAATTTTCTAAGATGAAAACATTTTTCAAGTGGGAAGGGACAGGAATACTTAACACTCATAAGAGAAAGTTGACTTTTTCCATATTTATGTTTCTAAACCTGTGGCTAGTCTCCCTGTTCTTGGAGGCTTACAAGATTTCTTCCTAGTAGGTTCTCTTATTTCAAATTCTTAATCTCCAGCTCCAGAAAGGCCAGGCAGATTTTGCAGGGTACATGAGTCACACAAATATTTTTTATAAAAGCTTCATTGCTGACTATACTATTATCTCATTGGACTTGGAGAAGGGGGCTAAATTGTCCTTGCTCCCAGTTCTCTACCAAGTGATAAGGACAGCAGAGCTCTTAAAAGGTTCAGTAAAAAGGTTTATACATCTGCAACCCTGTCATTTAGGGCTATAAATTGTCAAACACATATGAGTAAATTCCTTTTAGTTGTGTTAGGCAGTATGGATCAGATGCTTCATTCCAGCTTTCAAGTTGCTAATTATTCCATACAATGTATATGATGCCACTGATGCAGCATCTAGAGCAGCTACCACTGTCTGTGTCACCTGTAGACATGCAAAGTTATGGTTCCAACATTTAGTAGATGGTGTAAAGACTCAGCTACTGAATGTTCCTTGAGATATAGAGATGATGTTTGCTAAAGTCTTCAAGAAGATGGAAGAGAGAGGTAAAGTGATGCATGTATTACACCAGTCTTTCTTTCTCCAGTATCTAGATATGACAGAAATTACTCTGCAGAACCATGTCCTTTCAAGTCTAAACAAAAGAAATCAGGCAAAGGCCAATTTACAAAAAAATGGCACAGAGATTCAGAGACAAGTAGAGTGGACTACAGGGATCCAGCAGTAATACTGATCAACTCTGATTATGTTTTTCCAGCCCACATTCCCTTTACTTTTTCCCACCATGGCCAAATGACCCCCACATTATTGCTAGCAAGCTTTCTTGGTAATTCCCTTTATGGGAAAAGGTCACTTCAGATTTTTATGTATTACTTTACATTTCTGGGTGTTAAGCATAAGAAGAGGTTACACGCTTCAGTGTAATTCAAAGTAAGCCTTTCAGACATTCTTCAGGTTCCCAGAAATTAGGAATTTCTAATTCGTTCTATTGTTTCAAACCTTCTCCTTTCTGGAGTGGTAAAGAAGTACCTCCTCTTTTATTGGGGAAAGGATTTTATTCAAGACTATTTCTAGTCCTCAGCAAAAAGGCAGATCAGAAACCTATTCTAGATATATCCAGACTCAACTCCTTTTGAGGGATCATTACCTCAGAATTCTAACCCTCCAATCTCTTTTACCTCTTTTGCACCCAGATGCTCTTGCTAGTCACTCTGGATTTAAAATAAAATACTGACTTACATATATTCTTATCCATAAGAGTCAAAGAAAATATTTAAGGTTCACTGTCTTGGACTTGTGCTGTCAATTAACTACTTTGCCTTTTTGGCATTTTACAGAGCCAAGGACATTCACAAAGTGCCTGGCCCTAATTATAGATTTTTTTGCAGGCTTTAAGGAATTCATATCTCTCTTTATCTGGAAAATTACTTGATTCAAGCTACTTCCACTTCAGGGATGCTAAAGATCCTGGATTTCTTCATTAACCTTCATCCCGAACCTAGTATTCATTCTCAGTCAAAAGAAATTGTCTGTAATTCCATATTCCAGAGTGGTTTTCCTGAGATTCCTAATAGATAACACGTTACAAACAGTTTTTCTGCCCTCAAACAAAACAGTAGCTACTTTCTGAATCTAACAATGCAGAAGGCTGCTTCTGCCAGAGAATTTCTAAAAGCCTTGGGATTCATGAGCTCAACCATTTTTATGGTTCCTCGTGCCAGGTTTCTTTAATTTCTCCAGATGTTTTTGGTTATAGTACTGTGGCAGAAATAGACCTTGTTTTTGAGTCAGGGTGCAGTTAGATTTCAATAAGTTGGTATTTCTTCAGTATTTCTTTTATGCCAAGACTACTTTTCTCAGAACCCGCAGTGTGCCGCCTCCTGCTGTTTCTAATAAGTTTCATGTATTGGTAGCATATCTAAGTACACTTGGATTTTTTTTATTAACGCTGTTGCTGCTACTACTATTGGAATTATCTGAGTGACTTTATCCCACATAGCTCTAGTATCTTCTTACTAATCCTGGCATTTTATGACTCTGTGTCTCTTGGTACTGTAATTACTAGATGTAGCTGTTTCAGTGATTAATAGTACTTTTTTCCTTTTTTCTTGGAACACTCTATATATACATATATACATATATATATTTTTTTTTTTTCTTGCATCGGCTTTCTTAGCTGTTTGTATTGGAATATTCCATGTAATCAGAACTTCTTCATGTTTAGTACTACTTTGTGGTTCTTGTTTCCAGTACTTCTCAGCTACTTTTATCTTATAGTATTTTCACAATTCCCAGTTCAACAGTCTTGCCACATTGTTTTGCCTTTCAGTATACAGCCTCTCAGCCATGAGTATATTGCAGCCAGAAATTAGATGTTTAATGTTTCTAGTTCTGTGGTACAGAACATGTATTTGACTGTATCTCCCTCTTTTTCTACAGACTTTGTAAGCCAACTATCTTTAGCAGCCATTATTGGGCTTTCATCTTTGGCTTCATAAAAGTAAATTCCACTGGTATTTCAGAGTAGAGTAGCCCAGACATCAAAATTCTGTCAGTCAGCAAATTCCAATCATTGCTTTTCTAGTTCAGGACTTATCTGGTGGGCCAAATAGGCAGACTGCAGTTGGGGGTCCCCTTTGTACAGCTTCTGCCAGTACAGAGCATTATGACATACTCCTCAGACTTTTCACAGGGAGCCTAGTCCCGTGAAATTAAAGTTCATGTTGTATGAAACCCCTTACATAAGAAAAGTCACATCTTTATCAAAGATGTGATTGCTGTTATCAATGGCCTCAAAGCTCTGCACCAGTTGTTAACACCAAGCACTCTCCAGTAGCAGTGGACGATACCACAGTTATGTGGTGCATAAACAAGGTTTGTCAAAGTCTTAACCCCTTTGCAGACTAGCCATGACAGCTTGGGAAGAAGCCATCCAACACAATTTATTTCTATAGCCAGCCTACATTTCTTCAAGTGTGAACACTGTAGCAGTTTCTAAGTTGGTTAAGGATAGCCCCTCATGAATGGATTTTAAAAAGAGAGGTTGTTTTTCATCTTATCCATCAGTTCTGAGCACCTCAGTTAGACTTCTCTGCATCAAGACAAGCAGGCAAATTAGTCTGTTTTGCTCCAGAACTCCTTGCAAACAAGTACTGTCAATAGATACTTTCTTAGTAGCCTGCAAAAAGATGTTTCTGTATGCCCTTCCACCCTTCCCTCTGATTCCCAAAAGTGCTTCAAAAGATAAGAATGGACAATCCAGAGATAATTTTGTTGATCCCATTTTGGCTTAGTCAGCATTGGTTCTCTTTTCTTAAGGAATTGGCTAGGGGTTGCTACAAACCCTTCCACTTTTGGTGGATCTACTTATTCAGGTTAAGGAGTCTCTGATACATCCTAATCTCCAGGCTGTGAAGCCCACAGTGTGAAGGATGGGATTTTAATTCCTTTCAGACACCAGTTCTCTCAGGACATGTTACAGATTTTTGGAGAGACTAGAAAACTTAATACTAGAAAGCTTTATATATCCAAGTGGAAAATATTTTCTGTCTGGTGTTGTAATAAAGGATCGGACCCAAGTACATCAGGGACACTCCTGGTCCTTCAGTGTCTTTGTGACTTGCTAAAGGCTGGCTTATCCTACACTTCTGTCAAGGTATGTTTTTTCATCTATTTTTGCATGTTTGCCACTAGATCCTCCTTTACCTAACTCTAATCTCCAAAACAAAGGGAGAAGGAATCCTTCATTTTTTAGATGTTCATAGACAGCTCAAGTTTTAGTTAGAAAAGACAGGTTCCTTAAAAACGTCTGACTGTCACTTTTGCAGGAAAGAAAACTGTCTTACAGTTGTCTAAACAAACTGTCTCCTAACAGATCTACAATGCATTTTGGCAAGCAGCTATCAGGAATTTTATTTATTTATTTATTTGACATTTGTTGACTGTTAGTCTGGCTGGGCAGGTGCCCATTTTCAGCAGATACCTGAGGAGAAAAGCTCCAAAAAGGTAGATAATATACAGTGAAAATTACATGTAAATTCAACACATACAATGTTACAATAAGAATAATTCGATACTGAATGATAGTTGGCACAATGTAGTTGCATCTTATACAATGATTAGAGTGGATTTCTTTACTAATAGAAGGCATGTTACTGCAGATGTAAAGCATCCTTGTATACAAAGTAAACAGTAATAGTTAACAGGAATAGTTAAAGCCCACGCTATGAAAGCAGTAGCTACTTCAGGGGAAATCATGTCAAGGGTAGATTCTAAAATCATTCCTGAAGCAGACACTTGGTCCTCAGTCCACAGCTTTACTGAAAATAAAAAACTGTATGTTTAGTGTATAGCAAGAACTGGCTTTGCTAAGGTTGTCCTTCATCTTCTTCTTCTTCTTTCGGCTTTTCCCGGTTAGGGGTTGCCACAGCGGATCATCTGTCCGCTCATGGTTGGCAATGAAGTTTTACGGTGTCGAGTTGCCAGCCCGGCGCCCAACCTTCCACAGAAAGCACACACACATGCACACACTCACACCTAGGGCCAATTTAGAGTGTTCAATACACCTACTGCATGTCTTTGGGATGTGGGAGGAAACCGGAGCACCAGGAGGAAACCCACGCGACCACAGGAAAGACATGCAGACTGCACAGATGGCACCCCAACTGAGAATTGAACCTGAGAACCTCTTGCTGTGAGGTGGCAACGCTAACCGCTGCACCACCATGGCCTCCCAAGGTTGTCCTTCATGGCAGCCTAGATTCAGATTAAGCTATAGGAGTCATCCCAGATGTTAAGAATACTGCAGCTGTGATGTAATGAAAAACATAGTACAATTGTGTAGGTAATTTGCCATAATTATAGATATTCTAATAGATTACTGTTGCAGTACCGATATCCTCCCTCCATTCCTTCTGGGTAGTATTCTTTTGAAAATTTTCCTTATAGCCAGGGTGCGGTATTTCCTAATTTTTTTACTCACTCCACCCTAAAATTCCCTGTGTTCTGTTAAGTCACCTCACCTTATCGCCTCAGGGTTCACATGTTTCTTTTAAAAGTTAGTCTACTGTCTATCTTACTTTTCTTTAGTGCGAGAAAGCTCTGAAAATGTTGCATATGTACATACCTGTTATACCACCATGCCTTGGGCAGATGTACACTTCACAGGGAAAGGATCCTGAGCTTAGGTAGGCTCCCTTGATGAACAGGACCATTTGAAAATTTTATTTATTTTATTTTTATTTTGTGATTACTAGCTAACTACTTAATCCTTCAGTGTAATCTAATAAATGCTACTCATTTGGGATTGATTTAAATATGATTTACAATAAGTGGTTGCTTCTTACTTTCTTTAAGTGTCAAGGATTTAATAGTAAATCAGGGGATTATGTCTGCCTTTTTTTTTTTTGTTCCTGTCAGAGTGTATAGTTGGAGGCCTCCTGGTACTTTGAACTTTTTGATTTTATTTACTCTCACCTACTATAGTCCTCATCTGTAGTTTCATGCAACAGCTTGCAACTCTTCTCATTTGGAACTGTGTTTAAGCAAGAGTCCCCAGTAAGCTGTCAGCTGGAGCAGTTGTGCATTGCTCTCATCAGTGAGGTGTATTTTCACATTTTAGCTTGACAAATGTGACTAATGCAACTGAAGGAATTGAACAAACAGTCCCCAGGATTCACAAAGCTTAAAATTCTGTGCAGGAGCAATGTAGCCGCTCCTGCATGGAATATGGTCGCTGAGCAATCCAGGAGTGTCCCATTTTCACGTGCACGAGCAGCCCTACACTGTTCCTGCATGGAAAGCCGTGCAGTATGCGAATCAGCTCATTTGCTGGTGAAAACCATGCAAATGAGCTGAATTAGCGATCCAGGAAGCAGGCAGGTCTCCGTACAGGAACAGTGTAGGGTGCAGAAACGTATTCGGCTAGTAGCCAAATGCATTTCTGCAAAAATAGAAAACGGAGGCACGACAGCCTCAAAGAAAGCATGTATTCCCTTTATTAGGCATGTCAATGGCCAAATATATGGCCATTGGCATGAAAAATAGTTTATTGTTTTTAAAATAAAACTTTTTTTTTTGGCCGATCTCGGCTGTTTAAGCAAATGGGATTGTGCCAAAAAAAAAAACGGAAAAAAATCAAGTTTGAGAGAAGTCTGCATTTTGCCATAATAGTCAGTGGCATGCAGAATGAAAATACCAGGAAGTAGTGGTCGCAAAGGAGAAAGGCTCATTGTAATTGTGGTAACTCAGGAGTAAGGCAGTGATGTATGCAAATGAGGGGATTTATACTGAATCACATATTTTTTCTAAGTGTCAGACTGCACCTAACCGAGTAAGTGCTCCAACTCCATGGTCTAGACAGGTGGAGCAGCTAACATGAAAACGGGGTATGTCATGATTGCTGTAAGCACATTGGGGCTCAGTGGCCCGTGTTTGCCCTTAGCTAAGCATAACTAAGGCAGGGGTTGTGTCAGATGCTGTATTTCCCTGTTCCATGAAATGCAGAACGTGTTTGCATCTAAGAAAGACCACTTCTGCTTAAAACTGTTTACTTTAGCTAAACAGGTGTGCACAGCATGCAACAGGTCTAAAACACACACACAAAAAAAAGCACAGGGAATAGCAGAACTGTTGACATTTGAGCACCGGGAATGCGTGGCATGCTTCAGTGCTTAAACGGGGAGGAAATGGGAAAGGGAATTTGCAGAAGGAAGGCAATCAAGGAGAACAAGCATAGCTGTCAGGTGGAATGCGTCACAATCAGCCAATTTTACAGGCAGCAGACCAGCACACTAATGTAAACTATGCAAACACCTTTCAGTCTGTTTTTTTCCCACAAACTCTACACCACTGGTGTACACATTCAGGGGAAATTTAAACTGACAAATGTAACAAAACATGTTAGGGGCTGCTGTTGCTCTGATCTATCAGCAGGTGCTAGAGACTGAGGGTGGTGAGGAGGAAAATGCTGACAACCAACTCAGACTGAGGAGGAGGAGAAGAGTGTTCAGACCCAGGGTAAGCTACCAGGGGCTACATGATCTGGAGATAGTAGAGGGATACAGGGTGGACAGGAACATACTTCAGCAACTTGAGCTGTGCCAGCCTTGCCTCAAAGCCAGAACCAACAGAGGGGAACCCATCCCAGTGGGTACCAAGGTATGTGTAGTCTTAGGAATACTAGCTACAGGTACTTTCCAAAGACCAACTAAGGATATCATGGGGGTCTCATGGGCATCTGCATCTAAGATACTCCACCAGTTCCTGGAGGCCATGTGACCACATGCCGCTGAGCCACATTCACTTCCCCTGCACCCGTGAGGAGAGGACCAGCAATATACGTCTCTTCCACCATGTAGCAGACTACCCAGAGATACTGGGTGCCATAGACTACACGCACATCCACATCAAAGTGCCACCTGGAGAGCAGGGTAGGGTCTACATAAACTGCAAGGCCTTCCCCTCCATCAACTGCCAGGTCATGTGCGATACCCGGGGCATTGTCATGAACATGTGTGCTGGCAGCCCTGGAAGCTATCACAACTCCCACATCTGGCATTCATCACACCTGTACCGGGCATTTACCAGTGGGGACATCCCATATGGTTAGCTGATGGGAGATGCTGGCTACACACTGGAGCCGTGACTGATGACACCCATCAGAAATGCACACACACCCACACAAGAAAGCCATAATGAGAGACACACACACAAACGAGGATCATTATAAAGCATGTGTTTGGGATGCTCAAGTCATGGTTCTGCTGCCTTGACATGTCTGGTGAAGCCTTGCAATATTCTCCAGCCACATGTGCACACATGTTCATAGTATCTGCCATGCTACACAGTATGATCCTGTGGAAACAGCTGCAGCAGGAACAAAAAGGGGAAGGGACACACAGCCCCCCACCATTGCCAAGGCCTCCACAGGCACAGAGAAACTCGGAGGAGGACCATCCTGCCCCTGCCCCTGTAGGCAGACGGCATGCACAGTATGCCCTGACCTTGACAAAGAGGCAACGCATACCACATACACTGAGACTGTAGGGCCCCAAGGATTGATCTCTCTCTCTGTCGCTCTCTGACTTGCACACACAGTAGAATGGATGCCAAACATCACACCACCTATACCTGACCATGTATAGGCAGTGTATTGCATGCATCCAACATAGTCAGCCCTCAAGCACCACCCTCACAACAGCTACAGGCACAAGGTAAGCCAGTCTCTAACAAAATAAATTAATGGAGTGGAATTTTCTGATAGCATATCTATGGTATTGATCAAGCATGTAAGGGAATGGGGTTGCTAACTGGGATATCAGCAGACAACTGACAGCTCTGTGGGACAGCAGGAAGTGCATCCCCAGTACTGCCCTACCCACACCATGCAGTACCACCTTAGTTGACAAATATCACTGCAGTATATGTGGTGAGCCAAATAACTGGGGGGGTAAGAGGTCACATGCATGGATGTCAAAGTGGAGGTCCCATACCCACCACCGGCCCCACACAGCAGATTAGCTGTAGAAAACCATACAGAAATGCCTGGCAAAGACCCCCACGTGGCAACATCCATGAAATCCCCACCCACAGACTTTTACACAGTGATATCACAGCAAGTCTGGCAGTGGCAATATGGCTTTGAAAGGTAAGAAGTCTGAATGTCTATGCCAGAACAATCTGACCTGTGGTTGATACTGTTATGCCTGTAGTCTGAAAGATAAGTAACACCACTATGCTAAATGGGACCAAAATGTTAAGCAAATGTCAGCACAGTCTGTGCAAATGTGTATCGTGTACAGTTGTGTCATCCCCCCATAGTCCCATAAAAATGTAGTAACATGTTCCTAGCCTTAAGCAGTATCCAGCTGTCATCCAGAGTGATGGCACAATAGTAACAGAAAGCAATTGTCAGTAACACCCACATTCAATTTACTGGTGCCATCCCCAGGGGTGCCTCCTGCTGGCAGCCTGAGAACATATGCTCATCAGAATGCACTGCCTTCAGGCCTCTGGCAAATGCCTATGCCTCTCCCACAGTGCCCTGTTAGGGAGTGTCATGGTGTCCATAACACCATCATAACACAGTCTACAAAATGCAAAGAAAGGCCATGCTGATAACTGCTAGGAGCAAACCTGCCAGCCTCAGGGAGCCAGAAATCTGGACAAAGCCATTAATAATGGGGTGATGAAGGTCCAAAGAGAAGGACACCTGTGAAATACTGCTCCAGTAATATTATAAAGTTGATGGAATGATTTGTATTAGCATGGAATGTCTGATGGGTACGAAGTCTGAAACTGCAATGCCACCTGTCAGTAATATCTGACTTCAACCCTGAGTGACTTGCAAAACACTTTTGCTTCAAAACCAGCCTTGTCTGGGTAATCAACAAGATATACGAGTCATGGATGTAAACATTCTGTGATAACTCTGTACAGTCAACAGGCAGGGCTAGGAGTTTAAACATGGGAATGCACTCACTGCAGGCAGGCCTAGCCCTGGAAGATGGTGACATGTCTGCACCCACAGAACCCTGGCCCACAGCCATGGGGAGTAACACACCCCTCCCTGATCACTCATCCTGTGCAACATCCTGACCACAACATGAGACCATCCAAGCAAAATTAGGTGGGCCATACATATATGTGTGACAAACACACACCTCCAGGCTGGTCAAACAGTCTGGCACACACAAGACCCTTCAAGTGCAGTCAATCATTGAGGAGAACTCAATGCAAAGTACTGGTAGCTACAAGCAAACATATCTGACCCAGGACACCCCACATATCCTATCCCCTACAAATCTATCTGGAGTCTGCCTGTCAACCTGATCTTGTCTGACTTATATTACCCAACTGTGGACTGGAAATCAGACCAGTTCAGAGCATAAATGTACAGAGATTCTACCATTGTAATATATCACCAAGGTGCTGGACCATTTATACAGCACCAATAGTCAATTGTTTGCAGGCACACCTCTCAACAGGCTGGATTGTGCAAGAATGCATAGCATTTGGCCCATAAACCTGGTGTATGCATCATCCATCCTGTATTCCTCTGGTAAATCACTGTAATGATCTGAGGAGGTATGTCACGAGGTACTGAAACAATACATGACAGTGTCAAATGACGTATATGACAGATGTCTGCTAAAACAAGCCCTATAACCCTAGCAACCCATGCATTACTGAGAAAAATTGTCATGATCACTGTATGGCCCATTGTCCCCACATTTTGATAGGCTATCTCCAGATATCCTGCTGCAACAGGTTGAGAGGTATGGCTGTAGCACAAAACAAACTGGACTGGAGCACAACAATCCCTGGAATGGAGTCCCACATGTACCATAAAAGGAAACACTGGGCATGCTCATATACTTAGAGAAATATCAGTAGGATCTAGACATGAACAGGCCTTCCTCACACAGTACACTTCCCATTGCCCCACCTTAGCAGTCCTGAAGATGTCTGTCACCATAAAATTCACTTTTGTCAGGCCCAGCCCCATAAGCCCTGTGACACGTGATAAATGCATAACACTATAGTACAAACAACTAGTTAGGTAGGAGTTCTAATTCCAGTCCTGGCAAATATAAAAGTGTGTGTGTGTGTGTGTGTGTGTGTGTGTGTGTGTGTGTGTGTGTGTGTGTGTGTGTGTGTGTGTGTGTGTTTACATCTAAAAGCTTTGGGGTCCATTCAAACCTAGTACACTTCCCCTTCCCCTACTGTAGCAGTCCTGCTATCAGTCATATTAGAAGTGCCTTCTGTCAAGCCTCAGCCCCATAATCTCTCTGGCACGTGTGATAACTGCATAACACTATAGTACAAATAACTAGTTAGGTAGGAGTGCTAATCTCAGTCCTGGCAAATGTAAAAATGTGTGTGTGCTTTTACAACTAAAAGCTTTTGGATCCATTCAAACCCAGTGCACTTTCCCTTTCCTACTTTAGCAGTCCTGCAGGTATCAGTCATCTTAGAAGTGCCTTCCATCAGGACTCACCCCCATAAGCTCTGTGGCACATGTGATAACTGCATAACACTATAGTACAAACAACTAGTTAGATAAGAGATCTAATCTCAATCCTGGCAAATGTAAAAGTGTGTGTGTGTTTGTGTGTGTGTTTACAACTAATAGCTTTTGGGTCCATTCAAACCCAGTACACTTCCCGTTTCCCTACTTTAGCAGTCCTGCAGATATCGGTCACCTTAGAAGTGCCTTCCATCAAGCCTTAGCCTCATAATATCTGTGGCGCATGTGGTAACTGCATAACACTATAGTACAAATAACTAGTTAGGTAGAAGTTTTAATCTCAGCCCTGGCAAATGTAAAAGTGTGTGTGTGTGTGTGTTTACAACTAAAAGCTTTTGGGTCCATTCAAACCCAGTACACATTCCCTTTCCCTGCTTTAGCAGTCCTGCAGATATCAGTCATCATAGAAGTGTCTTCTGTCAGGCCTCAGCCCCATAAGCTCTGTAGCGCGTGTGATAACTGCATAACACTATAGTACAAATAACTAGTTGGGTAGGAGTTCTAATCCCAGTACTGGGAAATGTGTGTGTAAGTGTGTATATGTGTAGTTTCAAGTATTTTGTTGCCTCTCCCACCCAGTACATCACCCATTGCCACACTTTGCAAGGGCTGGTGATGTTCCTCACGTTAGAACTACCTTTGCACAACTGTCACCTTATAAGCTCCGTGATGCATGCGACAAATGCATAACACTATAGTAGAAATAAATAGATAGGTAGGTGTTCTAATCTCTGTCTTGGCAAGTGTGTGTGTGTCTGTGTGTGTGTGTGTGTGTGTGTGTGTGTGTGTGTGTGTGTGTGTGTGTGTGTGTGCTTTTACAACTAAAAGCTTTTGGATCCATTCAAACTCAGTACACTTTCCCTTTCCTACTTTAGCAGTCCTGCAGATATCAGTCATCTTAGAAGTGCCTTCCATCAGGACTCACCCCCATAAGCTCTGTGGTGCATGTGATAACTTGCATAACACTATAGTACAAACAACTAGTTCGGTAGGAGCTCTAATCTCAATCCTGGAAAATGTAAAAGTGTGTGTGTTTGTGTGTGTGTTTACAACTAATAGCTTTTGGTTCCATTCAAACCTAGTACACTTCCCCTACTTTAGCAGTCCTGCAGATATCAGTCACCTTAGAAGTGCCTTCCAGCCATGGTAAATGTAAAAGTGTGTGTATGTGTGTTTTTACAACTAAAAGCTTTTGGGTCCATTCAAACCCAGTACACATCTCCTTTCCCTGCTTTAGCAGTCCTGCAGATATCATTCATCATAGAAGTGCCTTCTGTCAGGACTCACCCCCATAAGCTCTGTAGCGCATGTGATAACTGCATAACATTATAGTACAAATAACTAGTTAGGTAGGAGTTCTAATCCCAGTACTGGGAAATGTGTAAGTGTGTATATGTGTAGTTTCAGGTATTTTGTGGCCTCTCCCACCCAGTACATCACCCATTGTCACACTTTACAAGGGCTGGTGATGTTTCTCACGTTAGAAGTACCTTTGCACAACTGTCACCCTATAAGCTCCGTGATGCATGCGATAAATGCATTACACTATATTAGAAATAAATAGATAGGTAGGGGTTCTAATCTCAGTCTGGGCAAGTGTGTGTGTGTGTGTGTGTGTGTGTGAGACCATTGGGGTGGGTTTTGCAATGTTTTGCTGTTGTCCACCCAGTACATGTCCCAGTGTCTACATTATAAAGCCCACAGATGCTACCTACTGTAGAGGGACCTGTAGACACTCTGCAGCCCGATAAGCATTATGCCATTTGCAATAACTGTGTGACAGTATGGGATAGATAACAAGATAGGCTGCCCATCTAATCCTTGGATATCACTTCCCACTCAGGAATCATACACAAACACAGTCAGGTAGGCAGCCACACCTACATCAGTAGGTGGCCTGCAAACTGGTTCACAGATAGAACCCACCATGTGAAAGCAGCAGGCCCCATCTCAGACTGCTGAACAGTCACAAGTGGAGTCACACAGGTTGTGGACCTGGGTTCCCTCATGATTGGGATCTACACCTCTGAGGACTACCCCAATACAAAGGCATCCTGGCTAACAATGTTTACAGATGAGTACAAGGTGGGTGCTATTATTATCCCCCCCACACGAGGTTGACATCCTGCATAAAGGCCTCTGAGAACAATGACTGTTGTCAGAACCCTGGACATACGCTCAGTGCCAGATGATGTGCCGCCATCCCCCTTGGGTATGGCATAGTTCCCATAAAGTATTACTATGATGGTAGTCCACTGAACACTGATGTTGGTATAACGAAACTGGGAACACAGGTTGACAGTGAGCTGTATGGTGACCACCACAATGCCACTGTCCTCTGAATGTCCTAACATGTGTCATTACACCTGACTCGGGGTATGTAATCCAGGAAGTAAAAGGACGTTGTTTCCACGTACACGCCCCTCAGTAGGCCAATCAGTGTGTACTATGGCACATTTGCCATGTACCCCACTGGACACCAGCAACAACAGGAGAGTCTGCAAATGTACCTCACAAAGAGGATCATAGATACTACACACTTGCCCCATATGGACAGACTCCAACAACTGCACTGAATCTCTGTCTCATATTCCCTATGTAGGTGGGATCTCTGCCTGACATACACAGCCATGTCTGACCCAACCCTATCAGGAATGCTACATCCGAAAACACCTATTTGTCACACAGCATGCCCCATATACCCCATCGCCATCCTCACAATCAATAGGACATGCTGGAGGGACAGGTGCACAGCCCAGGGACTGGCCACACCATGGAATAGACACCACACACATGTCAAACAGAGCACAGCACTGGCCCACTGCAAGAGATATCAGGAGGAGTGGATGTGGAATAGAATACCCACCCTGGGGATCACTACAGTGACTGTACACAGTACACACACTGGTGAGTATTGTCAGGTGACATGATGCCAGTGTATTCCCTTGGGCTAGCCTTGTAAATCTCCATGGCCATTTGCCACGTACACACCTATGACTCATTAAAACCATGGATCTCAGGACTGTCAAATGTGTGTATGTGCACATTAGTGTGTTTGAGAGCATGTAAACATGTGGGTGAAAGTAGTTGGTAGCCCGTCTCACCCAGTACAAATATCATTGCCATACCTTACAAGTGCTGTAGATGTTATTCACTATACAGGTACTTTGGGACACTCCACAACCTATAAGCTGTGTCGTGTGTGTGTGAACTGCATAACACTATAATACCAACACCCACATAGCTAGGGCATTTAATATGAGACCTTGCAAGTGTGTGTGTGTGTGTGTGTGTGTGTGTGTGTGTGTGTGTGTGTGTGTGTGTATATGTGTAGGTTACAGTGTTTTCTGGCCCCATTTTGACAACCTTTGGACAAATTTGTTGCAGTAAGAGGTTCGGAGTATGGATCTGAGGTACTACTGCAATATATATATATATATATATATATATATATATATATATATATATATATATATATATATATATATATATATATATATATATATATGTATTTGCTTTTCTATATATACCTATATGTGTTGTTGTTGTTGTGTCTTTCGACTATTCCCAGTTAGGGGTTGCCACAGCGGAACTCCGGTCCGCTAATGATTGGCAGTAGATTTTTACGTGCTGGCTTGCTGGGCCTAATGCACAACCTTCAACAAAGGAATGCCCATTCACACGTCACCACACAGAAGACGTTCTAACTGAGAATCGAACGGGCAACGTCTATGTGTATAGGTATATATTTTATATGTATATCGCTATATATATTATGTATTTATTTTTATATATATGTGTTATATATATATATATATATATATATATATATATATACATATATATGTATATATATATATATATATATATATATATGCATCTCCATACATATATACATTTTTATATGAATATATGCAAAACTTGACAAATACTACAGGATCTTTTCCCTACTGTTGAATGACTCTACTGAATGATATGTTTGAAAAAGCATTAGACAATTGTATAGCTCAGATGGAGTAGTGGTATATTGCTGTGGCTATGGTGTGCGGGGTCCTGGATTCAAGACTTGCAAGGGCTATTTTGTTGCTAGGCAAAACAAGGGCTGTTGGATACAGAATGATTAACGCACTTTTAAGTGGGTTTGCCCAATGGTAAGCAATGCTAACACATGGTTAACTGGGAAATTGCTTAATCTGTGTAGGTATCGCTTATCATCGTGCAAACTCGCTTACTGCCACTTACTGCTGCTTACCCCCACGATAATTTCTTTAAAAGAAAAGAAAAAAGGTGTGATAGGAAAGTGGTGAAAAAAGGGGGCATGCAAAGGGAAAAACAATATGAAGGATAGTTAGGGATGTGCAGGACGGGTGTAGGGAAGGTCCATAGCTGTCCATTTATTCTACAGCAATAGCTGTGCATATATATATATATAGAATCTAGAGGTATATTTGGACAGTCAAACACCTGAGAGAGGGCTGAGAACAACAGTAATGTGTTGTGAAGCCAATTAGACCAGATTACATGTGTCCAGTGATCATGTGTGCGAAATGGACAGCTATGTTTCGGGTGACATTTTTTGTGGGAACAGATTGCCCTTTTTTTTTTTTTTTTTTTTTTTTTTTTTTTAGGTGAGAGTGGGATGTTGGGGAAGGATAGTAGGTATATTTTGGTATGTAGATTGGGTAGAAGGGCAGACAAGACTGCAGACAGGGGCAGTATATGACATGTGGGGGGTAAACACCTTGGATGGGGAGGGGTGATTAATCGGATGCCCACAAGCCCCCAGATGTATACAGTGGGACTGAGGTCCCCTCCCATGGGCAGTCACCACTGCACCTTCACAGCCCAAAGGTGGCTGTACTGGGTGCTGAGCTGGAGAGGCAGGCTGACCCTCTAGATGTGCCACGGGGCCCTCAAGCTGGCATAGCAGATCTCCAAATTCCTTGAGGAGCTCACTACACACCAGACCCCGGACCTGGCTTTGGGTAATAGTATCTTGTCTGTGCCCACACCCAGGAAAGGCACGAGTCCCATCCCCTGAGGCAGTTCCACCCGAAGCTGGTGCAGGTCCAGCAGATGAGGAGTTCCCGGGGTGGGTCCCAGATGTACTGGGGCCAGGTGCCATAGCCAGATGAGGCAGGATAGGCAGATCCACTGGGATTGGTCTTCCCAGACATGCTATGGTTTTGCAGTTTTAGAACATATTTTGGTTAGTCATGAAAAACACATTCCAAGATTAGTTGTAACAGTATGCATGAGTATTTCCACTAACCCAAAACAACAGATTTGGAACAGTTGCATAGCAAACAGAACACGTGCATATATGGAACCACAGTGGGCATTATAGCGTCATGCAGGTTACATTGATAGCAACAGGCCACCAATGATAGTATTTGGACAAGGAACATTAATAGAAGAACATTTCAGTATTTGTAGAACAATAGGACACATGTCCCAACAGTATGTTTGGTGAAAACATACTCATTAATTTATGTGTTTAGATTATTGGCACAGATAAGATGGGGGAGAGAGATCAATTAACAACTGTATATTCTTGAAGTGCTCACAACTTTAATGATCATTGCTCTAATCATTACTCCACAGGTATTACCTCACTTTACAACAGCCTATGGCCCTGTGTTTGGCAGTGGTATGTTTGTACACAGTGTATAATTACAGCCTTCTTATATCTATTTTATACCTTTTCTTACCTGGCAGACCTGTGGAGGAAATGTCTGTTAACACTACCTGACTGTTTCTACCCATATTCACTTAGTCACGGTTACATATGTGCACTCATAGTGTGTGTGTGTGTGTGTGTGTGTGTGTGTGTGTGTGTGTGTGTGTGTGTGTGTGTGTGTGTGTGTGTGCTACTACCATACTCTGTCTTGATTTCTATCAGTCACCCTGGCTGTTGGCAGTAGTGACCACTAGCTGTGACAGCATGTCACTTGAGGAACATTTTTTGGGGGAGACAACTTGGTGTATGTACATATCTTACTGTCATTTGCAACCTTGGGGTTGGACAGTGGGTGTTGAATATAGTATAACTACAGCCTTCTTACAGCTACTTTATACCTTTTCTTATCTGGCAGACCTGTGGAGGAAATTTCTTTTAACACTACCTGACTGTTTCTACCCATATTCACAAAATCGTGGGTGAAATTATGCATTCAGCTTACTACCATTCCTGGGATTTGAACCATGCCTGTTTGTACTAAAAATGTAAGTTTTTGTTTCATCAGAATGAGCTATTGAGAAACTGCTGTCTCTTGTTTGACTGTTCTCTGTCTGTTACTCTCTTCATATAGCTAATCTCCTGTTTTACAACTCTACAATCTTTGTCAGATGAGCTTTGATTTTTTAATCCTTTCAGAGTTATTGTTGCTATGCATAAACTGTGCACATTTCGATTCATACAGTACCAAACTAAACACAGCCAGTCTAGTCTAGGGTTTTGACTTTTATTGACAAGTACTTACACTTTTATTGATATATAACCTGTATGTGACTATTACTCTCCTCCTGGCTTGTTTATTCAGTACAAACCATACCCATTTTTAAATACTGCAAGGTGATATTATACACATTTTTATTTATTTGCCTTGGATACTACAAGCTAGATTGTTACTTCCCAGCCTTGCGACACAGCCTTAGCAGCCTGTTGGCATGGGCATCCAAGTTCGCAGTCCTCTCATCAGCAGCTGTACAGGAGATAAGAAAAAGAATTTTTGTATACATATCCATCACTTACACAGGCTGGACTTTGAAAAAGACTTATTATGACTGATACTTACACACGCCTGGAGCATTCCCTGCCAGGGCATTTGGACCCACTGGTCCAGGAGCTCTCTCTTCCTCCGCTTTAAGTCGGCAAAGTGGTGCCGGACCTGCTCATCAATCCAAGGGATGCCAGTGGCACTGGTGAGATCGCGGGCAAGACAGTCCCAGGCCTCCACTTTGTATTGGGAGCCCTGGTACTGGTCCTGCAGTAGTCTCACATCATTTTTTTTACAAGGGGTCCAACCATGACCCTGGACTCCTTTTTGCCCCAGTGCTGTGCCTGAAAGCGCACACCCTCACCAACACCAGACATAGTGCCTACAGTGGGGAGTTACAACTGGTTATGAGCTGTATTCCCGCTTGCGAGGTTTAAATAGGGCTGATTTCCTGCCCTTTGCTGTGATTGGATGGTTTTGAATATGCTGAGCTAAGCTAAGTGCCGGGCAAACCCGTTTAGCATAGATAAGCATTGCTTAATGGAGTAGATGCCAAGCACTGCTTACCAGTGCACAAATCCACTTACCTACTCTAATTCTTGCTTAGAATTTACATTTAAGCAGTGGTTATACTGGCTAAGTATAGCTGAGCACAAGTTAGTATTGTTCAGCTTTCCTTTTACAGACAATCAGGATTGTGGGGTTGATTCCTTATAAGTGACATATTATGATATGTATGCTTGCCTTCCATAACATCCCCATCTGTACTTTCATTACATTACATTCTTTTGTGGCTATATTGTATGGGACACTTGTGTTTATATGGGGCTTTCACATCTGTACCACACTGACACTTCACATTTGGACCGGCTACACTACCCTGGTTAACAAATATATATTATTCACTACCTATTGATAACAAAATATACTTTTAGTGCAGTTTTCACAATTAAAATAAATGGACTGAATGGGTGCTCGAACCGTGAATGCTTGCTTGCTAAGTGACAGCTCTAACCACTACACTATTTCATTTTACACAATTTTGGCTGTATATTTCTATTTAGCTCATTGGAATATGTAAGCTAGGCTGAGCATAGGTGCGCGATGTGTGAATCCGCTCAGCTACACTTAAACTTTGTGGGGGCTAGAAAAAAAAATGTAGACATGTAATATTACTCTTATAAACTTAGAAGGCTGCTAGTATGACTCAGTTTGTGTTAGAGGACATTTTATGAGGGAAAGGCCAAAACCGGAATACTCTGGACACTCTGCGAAACTCTGGACAGTTTAGAGCTATGTTGTGGGGGCTGTGCTTAATTGTTTTATCCACTGACACTGTTATCTTGTGATAACAGTGTCTGCTAGCTGCTGTAGAATTGCCATATGGCACTTGTTCTTGTTTCATGGCCATCTAGTGTAGACAGCAGTTTGCCTCCGTGAATATGCAAGGCGCGCTGCTGTCCGACACGGAACGCTCCATGCAAGACTAACACTCTTCTTGCACGGAGTTTCCTGAATCCCAGGGAGTATTTTCTTTTAAGTATGTTATTTTGTTTTGTTTGTTTTTAACTTGAACTAGTATTAGCTATCTTTTTCTTAATTTCTCATTTGAATAGCTGTTGGCTTTAAGCATTTTTTTTCTTGATCTGGTTTATTGTATGTTACTATAGTTTAATTGTAAAAGTGAGATAAGTTTGTTAATACTTTCCATCACATCATTAGTTAAGTGGATTTGCTTTTCATCTTCTTTAACTTTTTACTGCTAACAATTGTCTTTTGGAGGATACTCAACCAGTTATGTTTGATCAAGAATTGCTTCAGTTCCTAGTATGTGCTGATACAATTAGGACTTGTAATACATGTAAGATGATGAGTTGAAACTTAGTACAAAGGTTGAGAGATGAAAACTAATCAATTCTTCTATGCAGCATTGTCAGGGTAGAATGTGATGCTACCGGAAAAGAAATTTCTTTCTATAAGAACGTCACCAGTTTGCACCTGTATTTTAGATGCACACACAAATACAGGTGCTAGTACTCAAACAAATGAACAAATGAGTCAACTAAGAACTCAGTTATAGATACACAAGGACCATTGCTCACTCCTTACATGGTTCCAGAGAAGTTCAGGCTACAGTTGATGCCAAAACTTTGGGACAAACTGGATAGTAATCGGGGATGATAGACACAGAGTTTTAGAGTGCCTGATAGGTATGTTTCAGCGCTTTGTCCTATACAAAACTTAAGTTGGAGGGACTGATCCTTTTAATAAAATGAATAAAAAGAGAAGAAAGAAATTCATGCTGTCCAAGAACTATTTTGAATTTGCTGACGAAGATCATACCCATTGATCAGGTAGTATAGGCATTTTTGTCTGTGTCGAATGGCAACATAATCAGTACATTAAGCAGTTCTACAGGTCAAGCAGAACTGTCACCATACACTGTAAGAAGTTTGCAGGAGAAGCTGACAAACCTCCATTTCATTGCTTCTCAAAGTTCTGAAGGACTGGTCCAGAGGCCATATTCCAGAATAGTAACCACTGTAAATGGTGAAATTCTCATAATAGATGATTTCCATTTTAGCGGAAATGATAAATATATACATAGAAGTGAGTGTTGGAAACATACAGTAACACTGAAGACGTAAATAAACTGCCCAAGCAGTTTATATTCACTCCATGCTACCACTGCTGGATGTTTGATCATCTTTTTTGGAAAAAAAGTGAAAAACTTGTAGGGGATAGTGTTCATCACGGGCCTCAAAGGAAAGGACTTCTAGCACAACTGATTAAGGACAGTAGTACTTTTCATTATTTTTTGGTGGGAGAACAGCATCCACTTGTAGAGGTGACCACTTTCATCCATGGTGTATACTTTTGTATTCAAAAGCCCCTACTTTATCTGGTAGGAAGAAAAAAAGTAGGCTGCAGATGAGTGGTTTTCTTTATGGGATTATTACTGTAGCATGGTTCCTCACCTCTGACTTGAACTTTAATTTACCTGGTTACAGTGTCTTTTTTTGACAGTAGCCACAGAAACAACAGATGAACAGTTGCAGTTATCTATGTCCATAAAGATGGGTAAGGAGTCTCCACCTCTTCACACAGTGGTTTCTGTACCCTTCCTGCTCCTGATCATCTTCAGAGGACCTGCTGACACACCTGGTCATCCAGCTTACTGAAGGTCCTTCAAACACTGTGTGGGATTCATTTCACTTGGTATCTCTGCTGAAGATCATTCCAGAAATAGAGCATTGTGCATTGAGTATATGCACAGGTTTGAGGAGCAGAGGATAGAAAGAGGATCCACATTACAACACGCAAAACTCTCAGCAGTGTGAGTCCCGGTAGTATGCTGTTAACTATCTTTCATACTTGTCATTGCTGTTACTCCGGTTGGTGTCCTGCATTAGTACTGTGTCCTGCTACCCCATCCTAGGCCAGACTATGTCATCATCAAGTGCACAAACAAATGGTTCAAATGAAACGAGTGTTGATTCTGATGAAATCCCCAGTCAGGGGATGAAAGCGCTCAATCTGATGGTTTTCCAGTTTTACTATTAGTGGATTTTATTGCTGAATTCTTTGGTTGCTGCTATTTGTGTTCGACTACACAAGAAAACCTTTTCGAGATTTACTGACTGCTGACAGTGTGTGTTTTGTACTAGTGGTTTTGGTCAACACTGGTCGCTCCATTTGATGTAAGGTCACAACTATACACCTTAAATTAAGGGCAGTTTGTTTCAGTTAGTATTTTTCAGAGTAGCTGGTGACAAATAGGGTTTGTTTATTCTGGGAAAGTATAGATTAGCCCAGAGCAGTTGTTGGCTTGCTTGACTACCTATCTTTAAATACTGATATACATGTACTTGTAATTTGCATCTGATTGTATGTGGCTACCTATACCTCCCCAAAAGGACCTGATGGAATAGCATGACAGATTTTATAGATCACTTTGCGGCAATGACTAATCTAAAAAAGATAATTAATCTGACAAGGAACAATACCAATGTCTTATTAAATCCAGCCCTTTGTTCTTTTGACAGTTTAGTTGGAACTTGTTGTGATCACAGCTGCATTGAGCTGTGGTTGCACTCTGAGAATTATATAGTTCAAATAAAATAGATATCCAAAGTTATGCAGGTTAGTTATAACTGGAATAATGTTAAACAATTTCATATCCCCTGAGCTGGAAAATTTTAGTGTATTCAAGTCCATTTGACCAATAGCCATAGTGAGATTTTTGAATTCTTTAAATGAAGGAGAAGCTTATTTTTTTCCAGTTGATGGGAAGTTAAGTTTTGATAAAGTAAGTTGTCCTTAATTTTAGTGGAAAATATTTGCCAGCCCCTTGTGACAATACTCTCACAAGCACTATCATTCTTATGCAATACTGTGTGGCTACTCAGGCTGAAAGTTCCAGATATTTCTTTCCACAAAAAAGGGTAACATTTGGCAGTCTTTTTAATCTGTTTTTTTATAATTTGAATTGCTTGTCTTCAGTTTCTGACTGGTCCGAACTGGCAAGTAGCAAAAATTTTGTAAAAGCATTGCAATTTCTACCTTTCGAAAGCAGACTATTAATGCTAACAAATCAACAGTAATGGTGTTAGGGACCCACAAAAAAGTAGCTGATATGACATCATTGCTAATTAAGTATTCTGATGACACCACATGCCTTGTGTTATCGCTCAAAAGTACTGGGCATTAGTCTGGACCAAACATTAATCTCCACTAAACACACAGAACAACAAATTAGTGAATTCATTACCTAACTGACCATGTTATACTGTTCATCTTTGTTTTTATCCTTCGAAGCTAGATGGGCAATTGCGATCCAAGTCCTACTATCAAGACTTAATATACTTTGCCTGTTATAGCAGTAAGTATGCCTTAAAACAGAAATATGCTGCAAACTGCAGAGAATAACATACTAAGATTTATACATTTGTACCATAATATTCAGCAACCCTATGTTACCCTGCAGATAACTAAGTGGATGCCAGAGAAGGCTAGGGCTAATTTCATACTCTGTAACTTCATCTTCATACTAAAGAATGACAGGTATTTCTGTTTGCTTAGGAAATGGAATCTTCATTATGTATTTCACTTATGATATGAGAAGGCAGAGGAACTTCCAGTTGCAAAGATCTCCATTTACCTTTAAATGACACAGAGAAAGAAAGAAGCAAATTTACTCTTAGCATCTGGAAAGCATTGCTTTTGAATGTTCAAAATAGTGGCAGTCTTCCAGCATTTCACATACTGCTGATATCTCATCTACAAATGCAGCTGTCTTAGAGATTCTGGTTAAGCCACATCTGCAAATATTTCACTGTTATATAGGTATATATTCTCACAGGACTTGTGCAGCTTTGCCATTTGTTTGCAGCGCAGGAACTCAATCCATGACAGTTAATAACTGCAAGTAATCTGAGAGAGATTTAATCTGCTTTGTTTTATTTGTTTCTGTAAGTAGTTTTTATGTTCTTGTTCTTGATTACTGTATTTTCTGTTTATTGAAAAAAAAATATTTGTATCATCGGTGTTTGTTGTGGATAATTGTTATCAAAATTATCATTTTCAACATCATTATCATGACCATCATTTTTTTAATTTTTGCTCTTTTTATCAGTGAATATATTTGTTGTTCAATCTTATTAGTCAGTTTATATCTGTTTAAAGTAAAAGCTGCTGAGCTAAAAAGCATGAATATATCTAGCTCTCTGCTGTGCATTTCTATCATGTTTTCTTGTTCATGTATGTACTGTAAAGTATAAGCATACTTTCATTGTTGCCATTTGGCATTGGTTGTGAACAGAAAAACAGTCTAGTGTCTAAGACCATGATTAGCAAAGGAAATAAATAAATAAAAATGAGCACAGTACACTGACTTTTAAGGCTTATGCCTGTAGACTAGGAGATTTTAGAATGGCCTGTGTGCAGTAACTAGACATATTTCTTTTTGCTTTTTTAACTTGACTGTGCTCTCGACTCTACCTAGATTGAGAGTAATAATGCAATATACCATTCAGACTGGATGGGTGAGTTCTCGGTGCATGGTGTATAAAGTACGAATTAGTCTGAGTAAGAGTACATAAGGGACTTGGTCATCTAGCCTCTTCAGTGCAATACACTATCACAAAAAAGAAGGAAAAATGGCTATGACTGGGTGGATGAGCATTATCACAAAAAGAAGAAAAAAAAAGAACTACAGTATGGTTGTTTGGATGCTGAACATGGAGGTCCCAGCTTTCATTCTGTGATGGGAAATGTTAGGGCATAGTCTTAGAAACAAGATTAAATAGACAATAAATGGATGGATTAAAGAAAAGACCAGCATGATTTTGTATGTGTGTGTGCTTTTTGGAGGTGTTGTTTGCTCCCTTGCCCAAAAACCATCAAGCCTCCTTTGATTTGACTTGAGCCGGTTGATTTTCTCATACTTCCTATCAAAAGGACAGGTGTGAGAACCATCTGGTGGAGCTGTCATTCAGGCAGGTATGAGTGTACTTTTTGCCCATGTTGGTATCCAGGCAGTGAGGATATGGTGCTTATTATGACCCTAACACGCATCACTGCAGGGACATCCTTTGCCCTTCTCCATGTATGCATGAGTACACATGCTGTATAGGGCTACCATCACCATCTTGGACCTATCAAGCTCACATCCTCCTGTTCCTCTGTCTTTTCTAATTTCTGATACTATCCAGTGTTAATTTTTCTCAGTACTGCAGTAGCCCATAGGCTATATGGGTTGTTTCTTGCATAGGAAACAACAACCAAACAGCTTCTAAAACCCCACCCCCCTCACACTTCTTCACTCTAACTGATGATTAGCTAATCCCAAGAAGATAAATAAGCAGTCAGAGTGAAGTTTTCTTCAGTACTTTCTTGCTTTCTTGAGAAGAAACCTCTCTCAGGCATCTCAGTAGCAGCAATTGGCTTAGAGCCTTGTTTCTTGCTGATAAGTCCCCATTGGACAACCCTTCCACTTAGAACTTATTGTCCTGTTAAGAAAAAACATGGATTCAATGTATTTTTAACTAAAAGCAGTATTTCCCCTTTAAGAAACCCAATATTTTTTACAATATCAGAAGTTTCCTGTTAGGGAACACTATTTTTAGAGGTAAGAGTGTTTATGCCTTTAGGGGTAATTTTGTGAAAAATTATGTACTACTTGTGTAAACTTTGACTTTTGTCGGACAGAAAAGTTTACAGAGAAATTAGTGTTTTTTATGTGTCAGTGTAATGCTTGCTTTGTGATAACCTACTTGCTATTTTTATTCTGTCAGTATGTGTATCTGTATGTGTGTGTGTGTGTGTGTGTGTGTGTGTGTGTGTGTGTGTGTGTGTGTGTGTGTGCCAACAGTACTGACTGGGGAATTCTGTTCTACTTTTTTGTTTTATAACTTAAGGGACTGGGGAAAGTGTTGTTGGTGTAAGTTTGCTGCTTTTGAAAACTTAATGACAATTTACTTTCCAACTGACTCCCTCCAGCAACACTTAGCACGTTTGGTGCTTCTTCCCTGGTTACAGCATGGATACTGACTCTGATCTAGCTGGCTGTTCTTCCACCATACCTAGAAAGAAAGAAAAAAAATCACTTACCAACTAGTCCTTGCTGTTGTCGCGGACTGTATGTACACATCAGCTGATAGTGGGTGAACTTGTAGTGGCCACTAAATGTTCCTCAGACCACTCACTTACCTGGCTGGCTTCCTCTGTTGTACTTTTTTTGGTCAGCATGAATCAGGGGGTAGCCATGTACACTTTTGCTGTTCCGGTGTCTGATATGGGTATGGGAGAACCATCTCCTATTGGTGTGTTATTCATTCCGGGACATTCGATTGACCAAATTCTCCTTCTTCAAGTAGAAACAAAAAAATAAATGTAGATCTCATGTTATCCTTTTAATTCTTCCTCACTTATGGTTTACAGATCCTCTGATCCAACTCAGCCACATACTATAGACTTTGGATCCAATTCTCGAGCTCCTCTCTCTACCCATAATGCCCCAGTCCATCCCATTACCTCAGATCACATTTGCTGCCATCATGGTTAGATGCAGGTTTCACTCTTGAGTATTTGTGAGAAAGTTTTCTTTTGATAACTGTTGAAGCTTTTATAAACCTTAAACTTTTCCTTAATACTTCTCTCTTAGCTGTCGCTGGCATTAGGAATATCTTGGCCTTTTCTACTACTAATCTTTTAGTAGTCTTTAATACCATTGTTGGTACTTTCTTTACCAAATTTTTAATAAGGTATTTCTCTTTATTTCCATTGTTTGTAAAACATATCTTTATTGTTGTATATTTCTTAGTTTTACTTTTAGTTTTTCCTGGCTTTCATGTCTGACAAACCTACGGGTTTTAAAAAAATGCACTTCTTGTGGGCATAAAATCCCAAACTTAGATGCCCACAAGGAGGGTGTTTATTGCCTTGGTCCCTGCCATTTAAATACAGCCTGTACAGTCTGCTGTACTTTTAATCCTAGAGCTTTGGCTGAGAGGTGTACCAAGCTTATATTGAAGGGTTTTTACTTCTTGCTACTTCATCTTCTGGGGCTCAAACCCCTTCAAAATTCAGTAAAGTAACTTCTTTAGAGCACAGGAAGAAGTCTCCACTGAAGTCCCCCAGGGCCTAAGGAAAAAGTGAGAAAGTATGGATCTGACATCTTCTTTTCCAAAGAATCTTAGCCAACCCTCAGATCCGAAGGTTCTCAGCTCCAGTAATCATCTCTCCTTCACCAATGACATCCACCCTGAATCTGAAGCCAGGTGTGTTTTGTAGGAGACGTACTCCTGAATACATGGTAAAGCCTATTTCACCCTCCTTGTCTGTGCAGCCATTTCAGACTCTAAAGAAACATTCCAAGCTCCCTTCCACAGCGTCTTCTAGGTCCTCCAGAAGTTTATCAGAAGTGGATGTGGAAAGGATGATGTGAAAATTTCTCAGACCTCAGATCCAGATGGGGGTCCTGCCAGCTCCATCACCTACTGGATCTGTGAGTGTACACTCAAAGTCTATTCTAGTTCTTTCTCCAATCCAATGCATGGTTTCAGAGCCCCAGGATCTAAAACCCCCGAGTGGTTTGGCATCGGAAAATTTCCTCCTCCACCCCATCTCTTTCCCTGATAGGTTCTGCTCACATACCCTTGGATCAGAATGGATCTTGGAGCCGAAGTGTCAGCATCAGGTCTGAGGGTATAGGGTCAACTCTAGTATTGTTGGTTCCATCCCTTCCCCTTGGAGCTTTGGCCCTAGACAGTTTGGATCCAGTTCTTCCCTCAAGACTTGGCTTCAGGGGTGCCATGACCTACTTTCCTTGGAAGTTTGGGCTTTGAGTAAGCTTCTCCTATGGTCCCTCAGCCTTTGAGATGGTGGAAATGTCTTTTTCTCCCTAGCGAGAACCATCTTCTCATATTTCAGATCCTACCCCTTTACTCTCATTGGTTCCGAGGTCTGAATTGCTCAGGTGTATTCCACAGGGACAGCCATTTCCAATGGGCCTCCAGCCAGTTCCAGTAGAGGAACTTCCCCTCTCTTCTGAAATCTTTACAGAGCACCCTATGGAAGAGGTCACCCGGAAGAGGGCAAGGAGACACATAGACTCCCCCTTGGAGTCTGTCACAGAAGACACTGAATTTGATGACAGAGAGGGAGCCCCCATATCACTACTGGATGACATCTTCTTTTGAGGTATTCTAAAGATCCTAAAGCAGAAAGGTGGGTGGTTATCCCAAACCCCTTCTCCCAAAGAATCGGTGTTCTTGGAGGCTTTTGGTTTTGGCCTATCTACGTCTTGGGTCACCCCCCTATCTGGCAGATGAACTTATTGATATGCTTTCCTGCCAAACAGGGAAGGAGCCAGATACTGTTGAGCCCATCCCCAATCACCCTGACAAGTTCTTGACACCAGTTGCAGACAGACCCCACTAGAGCAAAGAAGTCCCAGTTGATGCTATGATGGTGGTGGTGGCAGCCACTACAAAAGAGCTATCAGAACAGAGCTGTGCTTTCCATCAGCCTAACTGGGAGTCTAGAACACTGTACAGATTTAGAAAGTTGGTGTTTGCCTCAGCTAACTTTGTCTTGAGGTCATTGAACTACTTGACGCATTTACTAGACTTCAGTGAGAATTTGACTAAGGAATTTACAAATACACTCTTAAGAGTCCATGTCTGCTGAGGATTTCAAAAGAACATCCTCTCAAGTGGCCACTCTTTTATCTATATTGAACACTTCAGTGAGGTTAATCTCTTACACAACTGTAAGTACCTCATAAGCAGCCGATTCAGGGATCGCCATAAAGAGACATGCCTGGATGTGACTGCAGTGCCTTTTAAGATGTCCTTTATTAATGTCCCATTTGATGGCACTTCCTTGTTTGGCCCATCAGTAAAGGATAGGCTTACCAACAGTGAAAAAGATGAAAAAAAACCCTGTCTGCCATAGGGATCAAGTTTTCTATGCCTCAGAGGATCTTCTCTAAGAACCAGAGAGGCAGTAAGAAAATGCACTTCTATAAATCTTAGGGACCTTTCCAGGATTTCTTGTGGGGAAAATTCCTCCAGATGCTGACGGGGAAATTTTAATGGTAGACATCACCCTAGAGGCAGGGTAGGCCTGCAAAACAAGGGCTTTAGAGATTTTTTTCAGACAGGCACTGTCAGTGCTCCTGAAGTACTGCTCGACTGTCCTGCTCTGGAGGCAGTCAGGGTCAGTTCTCTTTGCACCTGGATGCCTTGACAAACATTACAAAAGATTCATGGATGCTAAGAATAATATCCAGAGGTTATTGCATACCATTTTCAAAGGAAGAAACTTCCTGATGTTCAATCCAGTTAGAAGAAGGCAACGGCACAAGAAATCCAAAAGCTGCTAGACAAAAGAGTTATCCAAAAGGTCCCTCCAGACCAGATAGGAATCGGAGCTTATTCACAATTCTTTTTAGTTCTAAAGAAAACAGGGATCCTCAGACCCATTTTGGAGCTAAGCAAATTGAACCAATTTGTAAAGAAAGTGAAATTCCAAATGTTCATGGTTCAGTCCATTCTGCCCTTTCTGCACAAGGATGACTGGATGTGCTCTGTAGATTTTTAGGATGCATATTATCATATCAAAACAAACAGATGATTCAGATGACACCTCCGCTTGCAGCTGGGATACAGTCGTTACCAATTCAGAGCTCTGCTCTTTGGACTCATCACAGCCCCCAGGGTGTTTATCAAATGCATGGCAGTAGTCACATCACAGCTCACTTGAGAGTGAAGGGATTCTAGGTGTTTCCATATCTAGATCACTGGCTCCTAACCATCCCATTCAGGTGTCAACTTCAACATGCTAGGTACTGTTTGTTTCAGATTTGCAACACTATAAATCTTGCCAAATCAAAACTTGCACCAGTTCAGAGCCTGGAATTCATCTAGACAGTTTTAAACACAACTACACAGATAGCATCTTTGCCTCTCCACGTCATTACTTCTATAAGAAATCAGGTTCAAGGTATCTTTTCTCATTCATTTCCCCCAGCAAGGTTAGTTCTTCAAGCACTTGGATCAATGGCAGCTGCCATAGTACTTCTTCCTCCTGCAAGCTTCTTTATGCAGGTTTTCCAATGGACTAACTGTACTTTGGTCCATTCTATATCAACCACTGTCCTTTCAAGTAAAATTCACCCCAAGCTGGTGGATACAATCAGATGATCTTTTTCTGGGCAGATCTTTTGTTCTACCAAGCCGAGTATTAACAGTGACATGGACGCTTCCCAAGTTGGTGGCATTTCTTGGGAAGAACTGTCCAAGGCATGTGGTCCCCCAAGAGACCAAGTTGCATATCAGTGTCCTAGAAATGAGAGCAGTCCTTTTAGTGCTGCAGACATTTCAAGATGCTCTCCCCTTGGAGACTATTGCAATTCAGACCTACAACATGTCTGTAGTCTGGTACATCAACAAACAAGGAGGAACCCGATCTTATCCCTTATGCAGAGAGGAAATGATTTTGGAATGGGAGATCTCATCAGACCACTTTTTAACTGCAACGAACATCCCTGGGAAAACCAATGTGCCAGTAGACAAACTAAGCAGATCCATTCTGATACCTTATGAGTAGTCTCTCAATTAGTCAGTAGTGAATATGTCTTCAGGCATTGGGGCCAACGTTACTGCGACCTATTTGCAACTCCTGTTAACAACAAGTGCAGCAAGTACTCTCAGGGGGAGTCACTGAGATATACTGTTCTACACACTTGGCCTTCGGGTCTCCTTTATGCTTATCCTTCACTTCTTCTGATTCTAAGGTTTTTGCAGCAAGCAAGCAGGCTGAAGAGCTCAGTAATCCTCATTGCCACCTTCTGGCCTCAGCAAATATGGTTCCCCTTTCTATGGTCTCATCTTCGTTATCATTCATGGGTACTGGAGCCCACTCAGGATCTTCTCTCTTCACCTGATGGAATGCAACACCAAACATTTAGGCCCTCAAGTTAACTGCATGGTTTCTCCACTTCTAGTAATGGTTAGATAGTCCAGGCCCTCTTCCCCAATTTTGACATTATTCTGGCTTCTCAAAAGGATTCTACCAAAAAAGTTTATAAACGCAAGTGTAAAAGATTCTCTATTTGGGCATCCAATAAGGACATTGATCCTTTTTCTGCACCAACTTCAGGTATTCCTTAATTTTTGACAACTCTTTTCATAGATTATGCAAGTATCTCTACCATTAAACTTCAGTTGACAGCAATTTAAAATTTCCACACAGGGAATAAATCTTTTTCCTTAGTTTTCTCTAGACTGTGTAAAGCTTTTATTAAAGCCATTTTTCTTTTAAAGCCTCCAGTAAAGGATGTCTCACCACCTTGGGATCTTACTGCAGTACTTGAAAGTTTGACACAAACACTCTTTGAACCTTCAGGCAGATCTGACCTAAATTTTTTGTCATGGTAGACTGTTTTCTTGTTAGCTATAACTTCAGCAAAAAGAATTTCTGAACTTCAGGCTCTTTCAGCAAAAGCTCCTTACATTTTTTTTCATAAAGATAGTGTTTCTCTGTGGACTAACCCTTCTTTTTCACCTGAGGTAGCCTCTGAAAATAATATCAACCATTCACTTGCCAGTTTTCTTTCCAAATTTTGCCAGTAAAGGAAAGTACATCCTACACCTCCTTGATGTGCATAGACAAGTACGTTTTTACCTTCAAAGGAAAAAACAGTTTAGAAAGTCAGATCAGCTTTTTGTATCTTTCTCTCCAAATTGCCTAGGCCAGCCAGTTTCTAAAGTTACCTAGCTAAATGGATTACAGTCTGTATCTCATGGATTTACTCTCAGAAGGGTATGATATTACCAAAACATCCCTGAGCTCACTCAGCTAGATTCATGGTGGGTCTATATTAGATGAGTGACTGTTCTGATGTTCGAATCATAGATGGTCGACATCATATGATCGAACGTCAGAAAGGTTGAAGGTGAAAGTCAATGGCTTTTCACATGCAGAATGGGAAATTTTCCCTTTCTGCACTGAAATGCATTCTAGGAGTTGGTATATTTAAGTAGGGGAGGTGTGGGGGGTGCAGGGGGGCTTGCCCCTGCTCATTGTGGTAAGGTAAGTTTTTTTTTTTTTAATTTTATTATATAGGCAATGTTTCGAACTTCGCTCATATGAGTTCACTCATGTGAGGTTCGAAGTTTTGAAACTTTGACTATATAATATAGACCCTTCATGGCTACTTCGTCTGCCTTTTGGTCAAGAACATCTATTGATGACATTTGTGCAGCAACTACATGGTCCAAGAGTTATACCTTTGTTTCATATTACAAACTGGGCATCATATCTAGAAATAGAGTCTCATTTGGTTCAGCAGTACTGCAGAATATCCCTCCATGTGAACCACCCCCAGGTTAATGTAGCTGAGGACTCTGTCCCATAGGTGAGGAAGACTGAAAATGACAACATCAGATTTACAGGTTATGTACTCACCAAAACTAGGCATCTGTGTTGTCTATTTTCATTCTTTCTCAACTCCCCTCTTATCCATCCCCACATTCATTTCTTCTTCTAGAAGGATGTATTGGACTGTGTTTAGAACCTACAGTTCCAGGTTTGAGCACTATCTTTTCTATCTGACTATATCTTTTTCTCATCTATTATCATGAAGTAGAACATTAAAGTCAATATGAGGCAATGGGGATGGAGTGGGGCATAGTGGGTAGAGGGAGGAGCTCGAGAGTTGGATCCAAAGTCTGTAGTATGAGGCTGCATCTGATGAGATCAGACACCCATAAATGAGGAAGAATGAAAATGGACAACACAGATGCCTAGTTATGGTGAGTACATAGCTTATAACTCTTCTGATGAAGTTATTACTCTTAAAAAAAAATTTGTTCTTGGCTTGACAGACATTGCAAACAATAAATCCTGCTATGCAGAACCCTTTATATATGGGCATTCCCCTGTAAAGTTATTCCTGAGGAAGTAGGATTTGATGATTCTGATTTTAACAAAGATAGGGCTTCTTCTCCCACAAATTCCCAAGCCCAGCCACCCTGAATGTGAGGAAAATGTAATTATTTTCATACTGTGGAGGAATTTTCTTTTAATCTGACCATTGTCAGAGTGAATGAGGCATTTTTATAGGAAGAAATTGATGTTCTTTTGCTACCCAGTTTCTCAAACAGTATGATGGAAGGGTGAAATAGATTCAGGAAACTTCTAAGATTTTTTTCATATACCCCAATACAAATCCCATAGCTGTTTCTCTTACACAAAAAGTTGAAATAACAAAGCCAGTCTTTTTCTGAAAAACAAAATGCAAAAAAGAAATTACCAGAGGGTAACCATAACAACAAAAGCTGGCATCTTTTTAGAAAAAGGGACAAATCTAGAGTATATTTACAAGTCTGTCCCAAAAACAGGCCCTCAGCATTCACCTGTGGCAAAAGACTGTTTTGGACTCCTGGGTGTTAAAAGTGGTGGAAGAAAGGGTTACAAATGATGCTGGTTGCAAAAACCTTCTTTCAGGGGAGTACCTCCCCATCCTTCGAACCAAACATAATTTTTTCTTCAGGATCTTCAGTCTGTACACACCCAGAGAGTCATAGAACCAGGGCATTTAAGATAAAGGAACAAAGATTTCTGCCCCAGTATGGTTCTTGTACCAAAGAAGGAGGCCTCTTGAAGACTGCTACTTCATTTTTCATTTCTAAATCTGTACATGAAAATTCCAAACTTCAAATGTTGATCTTACCGAACTTGTCACCCTACCTTCCTCCCATGAGTTACTTGGTAACTCTAGACCTAAAAGAAGCTTACTAGTACATTCCCATAGCCATAGGCTTCAGGAAATTTCTAAGGGTCTCTGTTACTTGGTCACATTTTCAGTTTGCATTACACTTTTGTTTATCTACCATTCTAAGGGTATTCATAGAATGTCTAACCCCAATCATACCTTATTTCAGACTTAATGGCATTCACAGTTTTTCTTATATTGTTGACTTCCTTATCTTTGCTGAGACCTTATCCAGATATTGAGTCATTAACATGGGTCATGCCACTTCTGACCACTCTGGGCTTCCAGATAAATTTATCAGAATCCTCCTTGACTCCCATCTCATAAGGTTGTGTGTTTGGGATGTCTTATAGATTTGTCAAACACAGATCTTTATCTGGAATTTTTCTGAATTCTCCAATCAGTTTGAGACTTTTTTAAGAGAATTTTCAGGATTATAGAGTTCATGGCTCCTATGATTCTCATGATACCTCTAGCCATGAGAGAGAGAAAATGGTTGCTAAAACATACAGAGGCCCAGTATTTGCATTTTCTGTAATATCAAATTCCATGACAGTTAAAACAGACAAACTGGTAAAAAACACAAACAAACCAAAATGCTCACGCGTATGTGGAATAAAAACAGTTTTAATGAGCCACATAATAACATTTAGCACTTTCGTTCCACTCTATTGGAACTTCATCAGAACAATTAAAATCAAACCAGTCACCATAATTTCTTCAATATTAAGATATTCATCCACTACCCTCCCTTGTACATCCTTTCTTATTTGTGTATCTTAATATTGAAGGAGTAAAATGGCAAATTAGATTACAGGCTATGGCCACACCTCGTTTAAATGAGGGATATTCAATAAGTTCTATTTTGAAAATGAAAAATTATGCTATAAAATAATGATGCATTTATTTAAGGAATCAATTGCGAAAATAATGTGAAGTTTTTAGACTTGTCATGTGATTTTAGGATGGCGTTTTATTGGTGAATTTGTGTATAAAACTGGTGAATGGTTTGATTTTAATTGTTCTGATGAAGTTCCAATAGAGCGGAATGAAAGTGCTAAACATTATTATTATGTGGCTTATTAAAACTGTTTTATTCCACATATAAAATTCCAGGTTTGGACTTTTTAAAATGGGAACTTTACTGGAGGAGACCACAGTTCCAACTAAACCCTGGTCTTCCCTTCTCTCCTGAGACCCCACACCAATCTGTCACTACCAATATGTCAGATTTTGCTTGGGGAGCAGTTTCCAGAGGGATAAAAGTGCAAGGCCTGTTGAATGCTTCAGACAGACCAAAGTACATCAGTTTAAAAGAGAAGGTGGTTTTGCTCAATGCCTTGAATTCTCTCACTCACCTGGACCTCTTTAAAGTGATTAAATACAATACCATAGTAATGTGATATAGAGAGGTACAAGGTCATACTCCCTATGCCGGCCTGCAATGATGGCTTGAAAGTTAGCTCTTCAGCATTCTTTAACCCTCCACACATCTTAGAATCCATCAGAGCAAAGCATAGTAGCAGACAAGCTGAGCTGGACCAGGATAGATCCTCATGAATGGAAGCTGAATGAGGGAGCCTTCCAGGAATTGATCCACTTGTGGGGGATACCTCAAATTGATCTTTTCACATCCTTTCAAAACAGACAACTAAACAAGTTTTGAAACAGGGCTTCTTGCAAGCAAGCCTGGAAAAGAAATGCATATTTATTCCATTTGAAGGAGATGTTCCTTTATACTTTTCTACTCTTTCTACTTATATTGAGGGTAATTCTGAAGATTCATAAGAATACCCCAAAAATCATCGTGAGGACCCCCTTTGACCCAGGCAACATTGGGTTTCCCTTCAGATGGAATTAGCAAAGGGCATTTACCTCAAGCTTTCTCACAGATTGAATCAACTCACACAAAACAGGGGGAGTTTGATGAACAGCAGTATCAGTCAACTTCAACTGACTGCTTAAATGATTCAGTTTTAATACCTTTTAGGCACTTATTTCATGTGCAGCAGTTACTAAAGGAGTCAAGAAAGTCTGCTATGTAAAAATCTTATATTGGTGAGTGGAACCAATTTTCTGGTTGCTCCCTAACCAAACAACAGGGGCCCATCAGGGATGGTGCTCAAATATTTGCATGTTGCATTCCTCTGTGACTCTCTTATTCCAGTATAAAGGTTCATCTTGCAGTCATTTCAATATGTCTACCCATAGAGCCTCCTCTTTCTTCTCTGTTGTGAAACGGTTTCTGAAAGGACTTTTGCACACAAGATCTCTTCATAAATGAGTTACTCCTACTTGAGATCACAAGTATGTGCCAGAAAAATTGACTATGTCACCTTTTGATTCTGCCCGTTATGCTGACTTAAGGTTTTTGACTTGGAAAACTGTACTCATTGTTGCTCTGCCATCTGCAAAAAGAGTATCTGAGTTGCAAGCACTCATGGTGGGTGACATCAATCTCAGTTGTTATGAATTCCATGAGAGCATCTGTTTTTAAACTTAAATAAGTTTAATTCCCCAGTTGCCTGATTTGGGTGCTTGCTCAGCTGAGATTTTCAGTAAGTGACCTTTGTTCTTACTATAGATGTATTTGCCAATCAAAGCGTCACTTTCCTGCATCTCATTAACATGCTGCCACCCAGTTTCTTTATTTCTTTCAGTTTCCAGTCATGTTTACATGTGGAAACATGAACCCAATGTGGTTTTCGTCTATAATTAGATCTGCTCAGTCCGCATATAAGCAGGTTAGAATGGAGCCTTGGTAGTTCACTCTGAAGAGCAAGTGGGAACTGGAACTAACTGCTGTACTTAACAGAGTGGGCATTGTATTTGTACTGTGCAGCTTCTGCTGAAACTCGAGAAAGGCTGGACCAGAAGACTGTTTGTTTGTATTTTTGGAGGTGAGCTGTGGCTAGACAAGTAGAGTGGAAAAGATCTCAGAGATGTGAGATTGAATAGGAGGAAATAGTAGAAGGCTCACAGACAGGATAGGGTGATGAAAGAAAGAAAGGATAAAGGCAAAGGATAGGGGGACACATGAGGAAAGGTGGTTTTGATAAAAGAGTATGTAACAAGAATTGTCATTCTGCTAATGTGTATTCTGAGTACTGTACATGCTGTCTCTAGCAAACAAGGAATGGTCACAGAGTGGACAAGTCACTTATTTTGTAATAAAGACATAATGCTGTATTATGTGTTTTCTTGTTACTTTTCTGTAAGGCACAACATTCCCAAGCATAGAACACAAAGTAACTTGGCCAAGATTTATTTCATTTTTTTTTATTTTATTTTTTTTCCAAGTAGAAAAGCTGGCTGATCCACATAGACTGCTTTCAGTCACATCACAAAAACATTGATAAAGTTATGTTAGCTTTTTACAAATACAAGAATGTTTAATAGTAATTTATTGTCTAATTATTATAAAAGTTCCCATAAACTGAGAGCTGTGTCACCCATCATGAGTACTTGCAACTCAGATGTCAGAGCAACAATGAGTACACTTTTCCAAGTTAAAAACTTTAAACAGCTTGATGGGCAGGTTCAAAAGGTTGCATAGTCAATTATTGTGGCACATAGCTGTGATCCCATGTAGAAGCAACCTATTTATGAGGCTGCAAGATGAACCTTTATGTTGGAATAAGAGAAGGCAGAGGGTTCTACCTTCAAAGTTCTACCACAAAGTGATAAAGGCAGAATACAAGGGAAGATCAAGTATACTGAGTTGCTATTATAAAGAGAGAAAATGTAGAGTAAAACATTGAAAGTAGTTATGTAACTGAGAAAGAGAAAGTTCTCTTTTAATGGAAAATAGAATTCTACTACCATGTCATGTAACAGAAAATTGTTTTTCATTGTAAAATATAGTTGTGTCCTGTTTCCTGTGCCTCTTTAGTAATGGAAGATAATGAATTGCTAAAACGTTTGCATCTGGCCTTCTTCAAAAAAAAAAAAAAAAAAACTGGATATCTGAATTCCCTCTTTCCTATAATGATTTTAAGAAAATTCTAATGGAAGTTTGTCAATTGCAGATTGCAACTATGACATCTAGAACATATAGAAAAACTTATAACTGTCATATATGGGTTAATCTACAGAATTTGTTGAAAAGAGATTGACAATGATAACATACCTCTCTATGTATTATATATATGGAATAATCAAATACTAGGCAACTTAATGATATTCAATGGATGTCTTTATATATAGTTTTAGTAATTTCACTTTATTTGTTAAACATTGTTATGTGAATGCTTATGTGAACACTTTTTGAATTGTAAATATCCTTATGTTAAAAGAACATGTAATTGTTTATATTTACTTCTTTAAAATCAATAAAATTGTTTAAAAAATAAAAGCGAATTTCTGAGATGAACAAGAGGAGGGTTGATACGTTTCTACGGCAATATAAGAAGATGCTGGCAAAAGGAATTTGCCACAGAAAAGGCTTTTTGACTTAAAAAAATTCCTTTAAATCAATACTGTTAGCAGGTGAGCAAGTGCAAAAGGAATCCACAACAGGATAGGCTTTTGGGCATGTCTAAAATTACCCTTTGGATCAGTGTACTTCAATGATTACCAAAACATGTCACAAAAAAAATGTGAACACATCCGCCTATCAGTCTCCTTTCCCCTATTGTGGCTTTAACCCTGTTATGAAGAAGCTCTATAAGCAGTTTATGTAAAGAGTCTGCCCTCCCTTGATGTTGTGATTAATAACTTAGAAAGTTGAAGCTTTGGTTGCCATCACCATAGACAGATGTGTCAGAGACTTTCTGCACTAAACATAGCTAGATTTTATACCATACAGTAAAACGTTTTTAATGAAAAAATAATACCTTTCCAAAATATCAAGCTTTCACCTAAACGACATTCCAGTCATACATCTTGTGCCAGTCTCACAGCACATAGGTCTTCACATTTATAATCTCTGTATAGTTCATAACATCATACCTGATATATAGAAAACAACTGTTGTTAAACCTGTCCACCAAAAAGCTAACCCATTTTGCACCACTGAGTTCTGTCCCATTTCCATTCTTTCCATATTTGGTAAAATCCTTGAAAAAATTAGTTTCCAATCAACTCACCCATTACACCTCCCAGTATAATATACTATCCTCAAAACAGCATGGCTTTTGGGCTGGTAGGAGCACTTTTATAGCACTCTGGACATTTACTGATAATATCCTCCTGGCTATGGACAAAGGCTTCCTCACTGGAGGCATCTTTATTAACCCGACCAGAGCTTTCTATTTAGATGACCATAACATCCTGTTAGAGCACCGAACTGAAATAGGAATTAGTCCAAATACAGCACCCTGGCATAAAAAATATCTTTCCAGTTGGTACTTCTCTACTCAGTTTCAGAACACCCTCTCTGCTTCCACCCCTCTCCATTCTGGATCCCTTTCATTGTTCCATTTTCATTAATAAACTACCACTTTGCCTCCCTCACCTCTCTGTCTCTCACTTTATGCTGATGACATGGTTTTATTTCACTCAAACCTGACACCCTTGGCCATACAACAACAGCAGCACAAACAAACTTCCTTTCTCATATCAAATGGCTTAATGACAAAAAGTTAATGCTGAACACTTACCATAGTAAAGTAATGTTGTTTGGTACATTTTTTGAAAGGCAGAACAACTCTCAGTCACTTCTTATCCTTGACTATCTTGGCAACCCCATTGATCAAGTCATCTCCTTAGATACCTTAGTATGTGGCTTGATCTCATACTGAACTTTCTCCTTCACCTGGAACAAATACAGAAGAAAATTAATTTTGTCCTATTTTGGTTCTATAAAATATCCCCCTTTCTCTCCAGACCAACCACGAATGCCATAGGCAAAGGTATTTTTTTATCCCAGCTTGAAAGTGGACTTCCACTGGCTGCAGCAGCATACAAGAAAATCTCCTCCACCTTCCATACTGTAAGCATCTCTATCTACTGTTTCATTACTCTTTCCTGTAGATGAGCATTACTGTATCATGCTTAATAAAGCCAACTGGCTACCTGTCCAAAAACATGCCTACCTGCTTCTTGGATCACCAGCTCTACAAGTTCCTCAAAGAAGACTCATCCTTCCCTTGCTTCCAACCTCTTCAGACAACCTTCTGGTTACAGTCTAAATAATCTTAACCACTCTGGTCCACTTCTTCAGTGTTCCAGAACCAGACTTCATTGCCCTAACCATGCCTTCTCTGTCCTAGGCACCAAACTCTGGGAATCACTCCCTACCAGTCTTGAAGACATCACATCATACTATCCTTTCATGCTCGACTTAAAGTTCAATTCGGAGTCAAGTTTTCAAATGCTTTCTTTCTGGACTCATCACCAAATCCCTTACTCTCCTCTTCACTAATCCTGCACTTTGTCTTTCTCACTTTATTTCCCTACACTAACATGTGATATGATGTCTCTTACACATTCTATATAGTTAATTTCTGTGTGTCTTTACCTTACATTTGCTATGTTTTACACTTTGTGCTCTATCACTTCACTATTTAACTTTTTTTCTTCTTCCACCCTCTTTATTCTAACCATCCTTTCCTATTGTCGTCTGTACTGTGTACTTTATCATTATTATTACTGTTACTGATTTGTTGCTAGCTGTGCACACTATTTTGTTTGTATTCATAATGCTTCTTGCTAATTTGCTTGTCTACTGTCATTCATGTTTGTCTGGGCTGAGACTGAACTAAATCCATTTGGAGCAGTGCTCTACCCCATTTACCAAACTGAATGAATAAATAAGTCAGTGACATAGTGCATTACAAAAGCATGCAGTATTTTTGTACAAAATGTTTGTTGCAGTGTTAAATAGTTCATACTTTTGTTTAACTGCTATACTTTTCTATTTGCAGGCCCTTAGCAAAGCCCTTTTAAGACTTCGAGAAGAAATGACATTGCATGCTGAACAACAAATCATTGCAGCAGCTGCTCAGAAGGAGGAGAATCTGAATGTGCAGCAGATTGTTGATAAACAAACAAAAGAGCTAAAGGTACATCTTGTGAATTTTTTTAATTCATTAGTTTGTTCTTCCCTAAATCTTAAAACATAGTTTGAACCTACTTTTTTCCATAATGAAGATTTATTCTAAACAGCTTAGATTTATTTTTGGCTACATTTTTCTTTCTTCTTATGGGTTCATTTAATACTAAATTAACTTTGAATGATTTGGTTTGCTCTGTAGGTTTCTGGGAATCATCAGCACACTTGTATTTTTTTCAAACTAGCCTTGTATTTAATCTAATTTGTGATGCAACATTGCTTATTTCTATACTTCCACATTCCACAACATAAAGACAACTTTGCTAAGCAACTCTTCACATTTCTGAAACAAGAATTAAATGAAGTCTACTAAATACAGATGCAAAACAAATGCCTTACTGCACATGAAGCAAGAAGAATTGATGTATGCTAGAAACCCCCTTTTCCTTTTAAATTAATGACAATGTAATGTTATTTGTCTCAAGCTGGAAACATGTAGACTATTCCCTCCCATTTGAAGCTAGTATTTAGAGGCTGACTCTGGAGTGCTTCCCTCTCATCCACTTTTGGACATAATTTGATAGGTCAGTCCATTCTGTCTTTATAAGATAACTAGTATAACTTAGGTTTCCATTTAAGCATTTGCTTCATGTGCTCTTTAAGATGTATGTAGATAATTTTTTTTCCATATTTATTTTTGTTTTCCAAAAGTATATTACAGTAGATAATACAATCATGAAAATTGTCAGATACAAAGTAATATTTGTTTCAGCATGCAATCAGGTCATATTTCTACTAAGTCACATAGAATAAAACCCATTTACTATTTATTTTCCAATTTTAACAGGAAAATGAATAGAATTATCCTAACTGCATGGTGTAGTAAACTATAACACACTATATACAATATTTACAGCAGGTGAAACAGCAGCTAAAGGGCAGAAGCATGAGAGAGATGTATCTGTATTTGATACATCCTTAAGTTGCTTGTCTAAGCTTCTTTGATTTGTACTTTACTTAGTATAGGGGAATTTTGTATACAATGTGATGATTTAATTATTTTAGAATGTGGATCAGAAGGAGACTCCAGTATTTTTGAAAATACATGCGTTTATTACTATCTCTTGTGATTAATGTATGTGCTATAACATATCTAGTAGCTTTGTTCTTGAATTCCTCCCATGATAGTTTGGTTCTGTCTGTCCAATTCTGGGTGATGTATAGTTTCATTAGTGCAAATAATGTGACTAATATCTGTGTGTCCTGCTTAAGTAATTTTTGGAGGGTTATATGTAGGATATCAAATTCCCACGATAATGTTGACTGCTCGTAACCCATTTTTTTCTAACTTCACCTTCAGCCAACGCCATAACTTGTATATAAATTTACAGCCCCATAGGATGTGAAAGAGATCAGCGTTCACTGTTGGACAAAAGGGACAGTTTGAGGAGTAGTTTGAATTAAATTTATTTAAAATCACTAGTGTGTAGTAGGCATTATTGTTAATCATCAGTTGTGTATAGATTAAATTCTTGAAAGGGGATAATTTTAGTGTAGTTTCTATCGCTTTGGATTTTTGTTCATCCGTAATTTTTTTCATTTTTCTCATTCCAGTAGGCAGAGAACAGTAACGATGATTGATATTTGATGGATGTAATTAACTTGTATGTTAGAGAGCATTTACTTTTTATAAGAATGGCATTGTAGCAGTATGTTGTAGTATCTGTATCTGCTTGTACTTAATTGTTAAAGTTACCCAGCATGGCAGCCAGATATTTAAGTTATCTTAGAATTATTATATGATGTTATGTTCTCCATATCTCACCTTCATTCTTGCTGTTTGGGTTCGGAGCCGACCCTCGGCTCTGACTCGGCTGTATACTATAGCTCGAGAGCTTTTCTTGGCTTGAGGCTAGCCCCTATCCCAGCATGCCTAGCAGTAGTTACCCAGATCTTGTTTGTCACTTGCAGCATTGAGATTGCAGATACTGGCTCAGGCTAAGTGTTTTTCTATTTGTTATATTTTTGAAGAAAAATTTCTTGCTTATCTTATCTAACTTGTTAATAGTACTTGTCCTTCGTATTTCTACCTTTCCCTATCCCATCTGAGTGACTTGCGTTTGTTGTGGACTAACCATTTTTCTCTCTGGCCCTTTCCCCTCTTCTAAGCCCATTTAACTTAGAGGGTTTTTCTCTTTTCTTGCCTTCCTTTAAGTTTTAAGGAGTTGCCACTTAAGTTAGAGGCTCTCCTTAGGTCAGAAGTTCACCGTTTAACTTAGAGGCCCTCCCCCCTTCTCTTCTTTCTTGTCTGTAAAAAAAACGGGGGATTTTTTGTCTGTTATTGGCTAGTTATCTTGTTAGTAGTCTTTTTTTTTCTTTGTCTAGCTTTAGATAGTGCTGTTCGACATTATGTCGAAAGATACTGCCAAGGAATCTAAACCTTCAGTTTTCAAACAGTGCGATTCCTGCTGTCAAAAGATGTCCCTTATGGACTGCAGGATTCATGTTCTGTTTGCCATGCTTTTAGTTCACGAGTCCTGTAGGAAAGAAAGAACAAATTCATTTTAAGAGGGTTACTGAAGAGCCCCTTTGATGCTGCTATGGAGGGGACTCAGCCAGTAAAAAAACTGAAAAAACCCAAGCCTTCATCCTCTTCGGCTCTGAGTTCGGATTCGTCTAAAGAGAAGAGCAAGTTACAAGCTAAGTCAGACATGACTGTCATTTCTGACAAGATGCTCTCACCTTATTTCGGAGCCAGTAAGGTCTCACAAGAGATCCAGGTTTCCTGTCTTGGAACCGGTGCAGTCTGCTCTACAGTCTCCTTTATTACAATCTGTGGCAGGCAGTCACCGGTCTTCAACTCATTCCTCTTGGTCATCCAGGAGCCTCTCGGATGATGATGTCGAGAGGGTGGTGAAGAGGCTTCTTAGGACACCAACATTAGCTAAAATACTATCTGATGATGTAAATATTTATTCATTCCTTAGTATTAGGACTTCGGTTCCACCTTCGGCACTGACACAACTGTTTCCAAGCTCACGCCAGCCAAAAACTCTCAGCTAAGACCTACCCATAATGCCCCTCTCATAGTTATTCCAGATCTCATTTGCCGCATTCCTCGTCAGACATGCTTAGTCATCTCTCTCAAAGCTAAGTGGAAAATTGTAATTTTTTGATATAGTGTCTACTCAAAATTTCTTGTTTTTTAGTCAGTTTAGCCTTTTCTCACTAGCGCTTATAACCTACTTCTATTTCCTACCCTTTACCTGTGGTAATTATTTTTCTACCATCGTTTGTACTGTCCCTCTCTTCTGCCCTTGGTAGGCCCTTCTTTACCACTTGTGGTATTTTTAAATACCATTGTTGGTATTCTCTCCCTTTTTTCTCTCCCTTCTATTGTTTTTTGTTAGGATATTTTTGTTGCCTTACTATCTCAGACAAAGTTAAGTTGGGGTTTAAACAGTGTGACAAGTGTGGGCATAAGATGCCCAACTCGGACAGGCACGCTCGTTGCATCTACTGTTTGGGTGTGGACCATATTAAAGTTGATTGTGACATTTGTGCTAGTTTTAGTAATCGTACACTAGTAGAATGTAAAAATAAACTTATTTTAAAAGGTTTAATTAAAACACCTTTTTCGGAGGCTCTATCTGGGTCGGAGGTCTCACCCCCTCCAACGACCAAAAAACATAAGGAAAAACTGAGTCACTAGGTTCCTGCATCTCCATCGGTTATGGAACCGAGTCATCTCCATGCTTCTCCATTGCCCTCAGTGCAGACCTCTTCGGCACCAGGCTCTGTGTCTTTTCCCTCGGTGCCATCTATGATATTCACTCCTATTTCAGTTCCAACCTCGACACCACCGACTTAGGTGCCGTCCTTGGTTCTAACTTTGGCTCCTATGGCTGTACCTGCTTCGGCACCTCCCCAGCCATGGTGCCGATAGTTTCTTTGGCTCCATCGGCTCCTAAAGTTGAATATCTGCCAAGAGCCAGGTACTCTCCAATGTACGACCCTTTTTTGGGGCAGAGGTTTAGCCCTTTTCTTGAAAGACCTGATTCTTCTTCAGCAGCCTCCTGTAGATCCACCAGGAGTTTTTCTGAATTACATCTAGTGCGGGTTGTGGACCAGCTTCTAGCAGCTAGGGGATTGCCCACTCCAGTTACACCTTCCGTCCCTCTTGGCTCGGAATCCTTTACAACATATTCCCCTGTTTATCCTCCTCCAGCCTCTACCCAGGTTCTGGAGTTCTCAGTACTGATTTCCATCCTGGTGCATACTGTCTCGGCTCTGACTGCATTCCCTGTCGGCACCGACCACCCTTGCTGCATCGGCTCTGGCGGGGCAGATGCTGTCACGGAGCAGTGCTTGGACTGTTGGTACCTTGGTACCTAGCCCGCCACCTATTTTCTCACTGGCACTATGTCCATGGCTCTGACAGCTTTCAGTCCTCTCAGAGCTCCTCACCTGGAGGTGGGCTCCTCAGGGCAGGGTGTGGCCCCAGTTCTGAGGTTGTCCTTTTCAGTTCCGAGCTCCCATCCCTCCTTGGGCGGGCCTGCTTTCCAGGAGAGGGTCCTTGCCTCCACAGGCTCGCAGTCAACACCAATGACAGCATCAGAACCCCCCCTAGCATGCAGCTCTCCCAATCCCCTACTTCAGGATCCAAGGCACGGGAGCCACAAGACCCCCCTTTGAAGGGAACCCCTTCTCCGGAGTCCTACTCAGAAGATCCCATTGGGGAGCCACCCTGGAAGAAACGGTGCAAGAGGAAGCACCTTGATTCCCTGGAGGAATCTATCACTGAAGACACCAAATGTGATGAGGGGGAAGGGTTCCCATGGTCTCCCCCAGAGGACATCTGATTCGGAGACATTTTTGAAATCCTCAAGCAGCAGGGAGACTGGAAGTCCTTTAACCCTTCTTCTGAGGAATCGATGTTCTTGCAGGCCTTCCATGCCCAGCCATCTACTTCCTGGGTGACCCCACCTGCAGTTGAGCTTGTTAAGCTCATCGTACAGCGTGGCTGGAAGGCCCTTGACAATGTAGAACCTGTCCCCCGGAGGCCAGGCAAAATTCTATCCACACCTGAAGACCAGCCCCACTGGTCTAAGCAGTTGACAGTTGATTCCATGGTCGTGGCAGCGGCCACCAAGAGGGAACTGGCAGAAGATAGTTCCACTGTCCATCCTCCAAACAGGGAGTCTCAGACCATGGACAGACTAGGGAAGCAGACCTACACTTCAGTGACCTTTGCCATTTGGTTGCCGAACTATTTGGCACACTTCACTCACCTCCAAAGAGACCTAATTTCTGAAATGTCCTCCTCTTTGGTGGGAGTACTGCCTGATGAGGTCCGTGACACTGTTGCCTCGCAGCTAGCTACCCTTGAATCCATCTCAAACTCTTCGATGCGTTTGATATCTCACACCACCGAGGGGGCAGCTTGAGCTGCCGCATCAGGCATTGTCATGAGATGTAATGCTTGGATGCAGTTGTGTGACTTCGCAGACCCCTTTAAATCTTCCTTCGTCAATGCACCTGTCGACAAATTTGCACTTTTTGGTCCCAAAGTACGAGACACACTTGCACGAAGTGAGAAAGATGGAAAGACCTTGTCTGCTGTGGGCATACTTTTTTCCCCCCCCCCCCCCCCACACACACACCCCCAGAGGTCCTACTCCAGGAACCAGAAGGGAGGAAAAATGTGGTTCAGGAAATCCCAAGGATCTTTTCATGACACTCGTGGTGAGCAATCCCCCTGGGGCAGAGGAGGAAACTCATCTAGAAGACGCCCCTTTCGAGGTAAGTAGGTCCACTTAAACAGGGCGCTAGAGATTCCTTCTCCGGCAGACCCTACCAGCGCTCCTGAGCAGCGGCCCGATTGCTTTCATCTGGAAGCAGTCGGGGGTCGTTTTTCTTTGCACCTACCAGCCTGGCAACTTAATAATGAGTACCACTTACACATCAATGTCCTGGAGATGAGAGAGGTGCTTCTGGCATTGCAAGCACTTCAGGACTCTCTACCTACAGGGACTATAGCATTTCAGATGGACAATATGTCAGTAGTATGGTACATCAACAAACAGGGTGGAACCAGATCTTACCCCTTGTGTCAAGAGGCTAAACGAGTTTGGCAATGGGTGATGGCTTCCCAACACTTTCTGGTTGCAAAGCACATCCCGGGGAAATCCAACGTGATAGCAGACAAGCTCAGCCGGGCTATCCTGATGCCTCACGAGTGGTCACTGAAGCAGGAAGTTGCAGACTTGATTTTTCGCAAATGGGGCCAGCCATGCTGCGATCTGTTTGCCACCCCCTCAACAACAAATGCAGCAGCTACTTTGCCCTAGTCCCACCACTGGGACAGTCACCCAGGGACACACTTGTTCACAGTTAGCCCCTGGGGCTGCTTTATGCCTTTCCACCATTTCCCCTGATCCCCACAGTTCTTCAGAAAGCACAGTCATTGGGTTACAAGTTAATCTTCATTGCCCCTTACTGGCCTCGTCAGATATGGTTCCCATTCCTTTGGCCTCACCTGCAGGGGGAGACTTGGATCCTCTGGACTCAGAGCCAGATCTTTTGAGACATCAGTCGGGGGCTCTCCATCCTTCCATTCAAACTCTCAAGCTCACAGCTTGGTTTCTCCACTTCCGATCTTATCCAGGCTTCCCAATGTTTCTCCAGCAGTTCAACACATTTTGATTTCCTCCCATAAGCTCACTACTAGGAAATTTTATGCTAGTAAATGGGAGAGGTTCTCTTGTTGAGTAGGCAAAAATCAGGTTGATCCCTTTACTGCTCCCATTTCAAATATTCTCGAATTTCTTGCTGAAACCTTTGAGCGAGGAACAACTGCAGCTACTATCCAGGTTCAGTTAGCTGCCATTTCTAATTTCCTTATGGGAGAAATGGGGTCCAATATCATGTCCCATAGGCTATGTAAGGCATTCCTAAGAGGTACTACCCTCTTAAGACCTCCAATAAGAGAACCTCTCCCCATTTGGGATCTAAATTTAGTTTTAGACACTCTGATTCTTCCCCCCTTTGAACCATCTGCTTCTTGTCCACTCAAATTTCTGACTTGGAAGACCCTTTTCCTGGTTGCAATTACCTCAGGTAGAAGAGTTTCAGAATTACAGGCCTTATATATTTGTCCTCCGTACTTGATTTTCCATAAAGATCGGGTTTCTGTCAGAACCAACTCCTCTTTCTTACCCAAGGTATGTTCTGACTACAATTTGAATCAATCCATAGAGCTTCCTGTTTTCTTCCCCAATCATGACAACAAGGCAGAGTATAAGCTTCATCATTTGGACATTCATAGACAGTTACATTTCTATTTACACAGGACTAATGACTTTAGAAAATCTGACCAATTGTTCACAGCCTTTGTGGACAATAAAAAGGTTGTGCAGTCTCAAAGGTGACATGTCTAAGATTTGTATAAACAAAAACTTCCAGGGAAAATTAAAGGACACTCAACAAGGGCCTTGGCTACCTCTTTTGCTTTTCAAGCCAGACTGTCTTTAGATTCGATCTGTGCAGCAGCTACATGGGCTAATTCTCATACC